>NC_073745.1:271078106-271378106 GCF_029784135.1 Toxorhynchites rutilus septentrionalis
CGTTGATCACGTTGAAGGACTTGTTGTGAAGTTTGATCCGAAAATCTTCGTATTTTTTATTCCATTGCATTGTCCTACTCGATTGACTATTAGGATTCTACCTGAAGGTCGCAGTTGATGAACTCCTTTCATAATATCCACGAAATCGTAACCGGTTGAAAGATCAGTTATACTTTTATATGGTTAGTTATGCAATAAATGTGTTTGTGATGAAAGTTATACTGAGTAATGATCTTCGCAGCCGAATGAACACTGAATTGAGTTGGATCGCATACACGATGGACGACTAATCCGCATATTTGCCCCTCACGATGAAAGCGCACGAACCGCTGTCCAAATTATGGCGTTAATATTTGGTTTGATTATGTTAGAAGCGGAAAATTTTGGGGTTAAGACTGGAAGAATTTCGCATATTTTGATGATAGATAGTAAATGCTATTTACTGTCATTTTGTTTGTAATTTAGTCTCATTACAAGCATTTAGCTTCCTTTTGTAATGGGACACTGTATTGAAGGAACGGAATCAAACATCAACATTAAGGATATTGAAAATTGTTCAACTAAAAAAAACACTCATCTGTGAAAGCTAGACAGTAGGACCTTTGAGCTGAGGTAATAAATCACTCTCATTCATCTGTACTGCCCTGTCGAATTCTTCGCATTGACCTACGCGAATAACTATCATCTCATAAGGTGTCCTGCATTGATTCCCATTCATGAAACGAAACCCTCACGAAATAGGTTCGTCTCCCTCGAAACTATCAACTACTTATACATTCTTTCAAAAAGATTGAGAAATTGTGACTGAAAGTGTTCATTTATGGTTGAGAGAGCCGCTGCACGTTGTGTCCCACAGAATCAATTGCGAGAACAAAGGTATATTCCAGATTCATGATTTGATTGTTTGGTATAAGTTTCTTATTGGGAAGGAATGTACCATGAGGGTGATACAATAAATTATTATACGAGATAAATGTTTTGTGTTTTATTGATAAATTCCCGGAACTTTTCCGACAGAATGCATACTATTAAGTACTGACCTTCTTTGTTTTTAGTGGTCTAATACTCACTGCAATTACAAAACACAAAATGGTCCGATCATATTGTTTGCTTGTAAATTTCACCTCCCAAAAGCTTCTACCAGACCCTGGGAACAACGCCACGAAACCTGGGTCCGGTACATACTTTCTCAGAATGTAGGTTCCCTTTTTTATGGGACACTGTATTTTCGGATGAAATTTGCTTGCCAACAACGAGAATACTGAATTGGATTCCCCAAAAATAATACAAGCGCCAATTGTAGGCAAGTCTGCGAACCTTCGACAACTCGCCGTCGAACTGAAATCTTCACATTTAGTCAACTGCAGTGCCAGATCGTATCCTTTGGGAAAGTTCTCGTAGTAGATGATATCTCCGCTAACCTCGGTGTACGTCCTGTTGTAGCGTATGATTCGAAAATCTGGTACCATTATGGTTGTGTTTTTGTATCCAATACATTGACCAATCCGATTTATTATCATGTATCTATCGAGCGTCCCAAGTCGTTTCATACCATTGATTGCATCCATGAAATCGTAGCAAGAGGTAAGATCAGCTATTATTGAGAATAATATAATCGCAATTCGTTGTAAATCCATCGCAGAGTTGAATATATTGTCTAAACGGCGAGTTGTTGAATTGTGTGAAGCCTCCAATCTTATCAGTTTGGTTTGGAAAACTGATCATAAATTGCACGCAAGGGTGAACATCATGTGATCAAATACTAATTACCTATATTTAGTACCGTTGTAAAATTGGACTATATATGACAATAATTGTTTCCCTCTGTTCAACCATTTGCGCGTTTTTGTGTCCTACAAATTAATTTTATCTGACAGTAACGTCAAATTATTTCTCTATCGTATAAATATCATTATTCGGAAGGGTGATTTACTGTAAGTATTTTTGACGTAGGGTGCCAAATCAGGAAGCTGGTCTAGAACTATTTTTGATGCAAAAATAATTTCTTAGCATTTTTCATAGCAATCGAATCGGAAATTCTCTAATATTAGTTTGATTTGCTATACATTACAATCCCTTAGCCTGTAAATGGTCAATCAAAATTAAAAGTATTCCCGTTTTCCCATCCATTTGTTCTGCCCATTTATGGCTTATCCACCCATACCATCAATAACCAGTAGCTAGTGCATTGAGGAGGGACTCTTTGTATATACACTGGATTCTTTTTTTACGCGATTTTTTTTCGTGATTTTTTACGCGACTTTTTTACACGATTTGCTCGAAATTACGCGATTTTTTTTACGCAATTTGCTCGAAATTGCACGATTTTTTTTGCGCGTACGCATCTATCGCGTAAAAAAAGAATCCAGTGTACTACTGCGAATCAGATACACGTGAATCGATCGTTCGAAATGCAAATCCAGAGAATAAACACATGTTGCACAGTGAACACTGTGGAAAATGGAAATGTTGCAATTGAAGTCCCGCATAATAACATCTTGTTGAAACGGCGAGAGCGTGGAGGCAGATCATTTGCAATTTCTATTACACATTCTTGCTCCTTCCAGCGAGCAGCCAACAACAAGTTAGCGATTTTATTCACTTCAAATCCAAGGTGGAGCAGAATGTAATGACAAAAAGTGCCGGTTTTCATGCCGTGAAGCTTATGAATAAAGCAAAAAAATATGATTTATAAGCATGTGATCCTGTGGGATTGCTCAGTCAAGTCTGTTGGAGAACGTGTCGATGTATATCAACAACATCTTAGCAGCGAGTTATTTTCGTCACATATCCCAGCCTTTACATACAGCCTGTACATTTCTCTCCGACATCCATCACCGCCAGTTTTATTCAGGCCGCTGTTCACGCCAACGCTTGGCGAACATTCCCATCACTACCTACAATGACTTTCTTCAAACATTCACAGATCCAATGAGCTCTTCCAATGTTCTACTTCGACACTAGATGATGTTTTGTAGATGCTTGAGAACTTGATAAAGCTGTGGGTTGTCTCGAGTTCTCTTAGTACGATTTATTTGCTCTTCCGGAATTGATCTTCTTCTTCTTCTTCTTTTTCTTCTTCTTCTTCTTCTTCTTCTTCTTCTTCTTCTTCTTCTTCTTCTTCTTCTTCTTCTTCTTCTTCTTCTTCTTCTTCTTCTTGGCTGGGAAACGAGTTCTCAGAACTGGTGCTTTGAACTGAAATATATCGCATGATTGAGCAGGGCATGGCATGAAACAACATCGTGTTTATCCAGCCTCGGGAAAAGGTCCACCCAATGTCACCATTGCTGGTACAGATCTAAATTGATCGGCTCGTCTCAACCCGTTTCTGAAGCCTAGGTTCCTTGGATAATTACTTTTCCGTTACTCCGATTCCCCTAAAGAGTTGAATTCTTAATTTGACTCGCTGTTTGCTCCAAAATCATTTCCGACCATCTATTCTGTTCCTGAGCATACGGCACCTTGTAACTATTGTTATATAATACATCCAGTACCTTGTTCAATGCAGATCGACGGTTCTGATCGACCGGTATCAGTCGGTGATGGCTCCGTCCAGGAACTTGATAAAATCGTCGATGAATGCGAAGTCGACTTCGGAACGTTCTCCGACAAGCCACACCACATGAAGCACATGGAACATAGGGAATTACAATTTGTGGAATGGCTGAGATTAAGAAGGTTAGTGCCGAGGTATGTTACACTTTTTTGACGGGAACATGGCAAAAAGCCTCCTGATGGACAACATTCTACTGTCCATCTGAGCTGAAAGAATTGAGTTTATCAGGTCTACAACATTCTCTTTGTCTCTATCGTATATCTAAAATCATCCGGGTGCTTTCGTTCCTATCTGCTCTACGATTACCCGTGTTCATTTCATTTTTCACGGTCAAATTAACTGTAACAAATTTAGTTATTTAGTTTTTTAAATTGCGTTGTATTCGGTTGAATGGCGGAAGCAATTCAGTTAATTATTTTTTAGTTTGGTTAGTCAACAAACTACGCCATGAGAAAATAGTTTTCCTCGGAAATTCCAAATCTGCCTACTGATCTACTGCTCACTCGTATTCTCAAATACGATAGAGCCAAAATTACCCGAAGGGATCGCATTCTTGCATTCTGTAGTCCGATCAACTCAAGTCGAATCAAGTTGTGTAAATGTGGCAACCTTGCCACGCAACTCGACATAGACAACATTGAGCTTCGTGTTTCATCTCTGTGTAATGAAAAATGTAATGGATTTTCGAGTGAAATAAGCACGCTATAAGAACAAAAATCTATATATATAAAAATGGAGTGATGTCTGTCTGTATGTCTGATTCTTACAGACTCGGAAACTACTGAACCGATCGACATGAAAATTGGTATGTAGGGGTTTTTGGGGCCGGGGAAGGTTTTCGTGATATTTTGAGACCCCTCCCCCTCTCTAAGGGGGGGCTGCCATACAAATGAAACACAAATTTCTGCATTACTCGGAAATGAACCAAGCAAACGAAACCAAAGTTGGCATGTGAAAGTTTTAGGGTGCAATAAATGTTTCTATGATGGTTAGACAGTCCTTCCCCCACTCAAAGGGGGGACTGCCATACAAATGAAACACAAATTTCTGCATTACTCGAGAATTAATCAAGCAAATGAAACCAAATTTGGCATGTGGAGGTTTTAGGATGCAATAAATGTTTTTATGGTGATAAGATACTCCTTCCCCCTCTCTTAGAGGGGGCTGCCATACAAATGAAACACAATTTTTTGCATTACTCGGAAATTAATCAATCAAACGAAACCAAAGTTGGCATGTGAAAGTTTTAGGGTGCAATAAATGTTTCTATGATGGTTAGACAGTCCTTCCCCCACTCAAAGGGGGGGCTGCCATACAAATGAAACACAAATTTCTGCATTACTCGAGAATTAATCAAGCAAATTAAACCAAATTAGGCATATGGAAACTTTAGGGTGCAATGAATGTTTCTATGGTGGTTAGATACCCCTCCCCCCTCTCTTAGGGGTGGCTGCCATACAAATAAAACACAAATTTCTGCATTACTCGAGAATTAATCAAGGAAATGGGCGGGACGAAGTTTGCCGGGTTAGCTAGTTATATATAAAATTTAGCTCCACCGTATCAAATAACATCCAAGCACGCTTACAATTAGTAGTAGTAGTAATTAGTTAGTAGTAAAACAAATCAAGTGACACTGATAATAAAACGAACAAATGACATTCAGACAAAAGCCCTACTTCTTTTGACGATATGTTCGGTCAGTAGTCATAATTTTATGGAAATAATATCTGTCAAGAATTCACAAACGCTATCATACTGAAATGTCATCACATATTTCATAATGTCTTCGAAATGTCTTCACAAAATGAAATGTCTTCACAGTAAGTCAGATATCTTCAAAATAAAGACATGTCTTTAAACCTGGCATCTCTGGTCGTCACAGCGCCAACTCTGATGAACAGCCGTATTCCAGGGCCCTGGCAACCCTATCCCAACCCTACGTAATTAGACAATGACTAGGTATGCTATAAGAGTCCTCGTGTTAGTGTTAGTAAATAGAACGTAAAATAGCTTGAATTTGTATGTTTTTTTTGTTAATTTTTTGTAAATTCATGAGAAATGTTTTTTCTCCTAAAAAGCCTCATATTTGATGTATAAATATATGTTTTGAACGATTTAATTTTTTTTTATGTATTCAATATGGAAAATATGATTTACCCACTTTCCTTCACTGCTAAAAGCCACCATCATATGCCTTGTTGACAGCGACCATAAACATTGATGGGTGCATGACACCGTAGCTTCCAATCTCCAAAAAGGCCCCGAGATATACAGACCTGGAAAAACAAACAAGTATTAAACTTCTTTAAAGAACAACACAGACAATTCGTAACGAAAAGAATGAATTACCTGAACTTTGCCATGAGGACCCAATGAATCATTAAGCTTCCGATCGTATTCGTACACTTCACAACTCCTTAGTGTTCCAACTTATTCTTTTTCTGACATCTAACAGCATACAACTCGATATGTTTTTGTATAAATTCGAGGGAAACCTTTCGTAAGTTTTATCAATAAAATGTTGTTCCGTACATATTCCTCTATATCCTCAATTCGCACTTCCATATCATACTAGAAATCATCAACAGCGATTGATAAACTTGAATCGTTCATGTAACTTTACAGTAATCTATTTCAGAAGGAGCATCTGTTTGTTGTACATTTTTGATGAGCAAAATTCACTCGCTATATGAATTACCCAAGTAACCATGGGCATCAACGTTTAGCTCTATGGTAGTGCTAATTCAGCATCTCTAATACCAAATGGCAGTATATTTGCTTTTTTGATGCTTATGTCAACATTATTAATGTATATTAACATTTATGAAAATAGGCACTAATGAAAGCCCTATATGCATATTTAGTGCTACCATATAATGCTTACGAGTATTAGGATAAAACATATGAAAATAAGAATTAATGAAAGCTCTATAGGCGCATTTAGTGCTCCCATATAATGCTTACAAGCATTAGGATGAAAGGAGACATACATTGAGCAGTGGATATCTGGCATACATTGTCTTGTCTCAAAATAAACATAACATGAATATTAAACAGAGTTTGCGAAAAACATTAAAAGTGGAAATTTTAAGCGAAAAATATGCTTCCAAGCCAGTTACTACTGAAAACAACGTTTTTTCCGGTAATTTTCATATTATAATTATTTCTCATTTCAAACAGCGTACTGTAGGGTCTAAATCAGGGTCTCTCAAAGTGGTCGATATCGACCCCCTGGGGTCGGTATCAGTTTCCCGGGGGTCGACATGAACCAAAACTGATTTTGGGGGTCTACGAGGTCTAGAAATAGACCCCTATTAATTAACACAAGTTCTTATTTGAAACTTTCAAGATACTGTAAAAGTTTTGTTACGTGTTCCAACTTGTTATAAGAATGACTAGTATTTCAGTAGAAAGTATTATTCTTGTAGTTTTCAATACTCAGCAAGTTGATGAGCGTTCGTATAATATGGAAAAAATGAGAAGTAAAAAAGCGTGAATAAGTTCGTGTAAGATCATGTGTTTAAGCGTAAAAATCCTTCAGGCAGGTTTTGATTTGATCTGTATTTGCCACATACACGTGATTTAACCCTTTGCACTCGGCACGGTTCTGGACGCAGGCTACCAGCTACTCGAGGCTACTTTGCAGAGGAAACGCCGTTTTATCCTTTTACAGACCCTCGTATTATTCAGTATAACAAGCAACGTATTATGATATTAAACTTTTTTTTATGACATCGCTGACATCGAGGAAGTATATTCGCAAAAAAAACAAAATTTTTATTTTTCATAATTTTGTATAGTATGAATAATCTGAAAACACCTTCCAATGTGCCTTGCAGCCTGATTAATGTACGCTTGTCAAAAATACGTTGTTTCACGCCTGCCACAAGGTGTTTTACTGTTGGAAAAAAACTATACAATCCCGTTTTCTTTGTTCCACATCGGGATATGTAATTTATTGTCCAATCCAATGTCTTCAAAATAAAAGTACTCAGACCGTCGCTAGCACGCCTCTAGCATTCTCGTCTGACTCAAAACCCGCTGACATTTCTTCTATATATCTTAGTAATTTTACTATATTTTGATTTGACTTCTTATTCCATTCCAAAATAAAAATTCAGAGAAACATTTATGTTTCAAAAATTTGCTCTGAAATAACTCAATTCCCCGTAATCAGTGAAAAACTTTGATGTCCCATGAGAGGGGACAGCCGAATACAAAGGGTTAATACAAAGAAAGTCATGATCAAATTCACATCCAAACATATATTTTACTGTATAACAAACTTTCATTTAGATTCCAAGTTCATTTGCGCTCTAGAATTCATTGGGCCCTATTATAGAAATCGAGGCGATAAGAATTTTGTTCGTTAACTCTATTTTACTATTATAGAAATCGAGCAATTCGATAGCACCGAGCGAGTGATAGCTATCGATGCAATTGTCAGAACTTTTCGAGTTGTTTGGTTCACTTGTTGCATATCTTCAGAGAATTATTTTGTTTTGGCTTGCATCCCTTTGGGAAACATTTCAGAAACGCTTCAACATATGCAATTTGCAACACATGTTCGTTTGTTTTGATCAGCATTTGTTTTACAGTGCTGCCAGAATAGTCTATACAAAGTAAGTGTTCAATCCAGCATTATTTATATTAATCATGTTATAACTTACAATGCAGAAATTACTTCCAGCGCATATTTCAGTGGCTGAAAATGAGTGGCGGAAGAAAAAAAACCAAATAACCACCAGTTTGAACGGCTCCTTGAAACAATGGAAGCGAATGTAGACATTGCTCGAAGTTTTTCTGGAGGCAGTTCTGATATAAAAGTTGCAGGAATTCAGAGAGAAGCTTAATGCACTGAGACCACCAATGCATCTAGGTTCAGAATGGCAGAAAGTAAGTATTTCTTTTACGATACACACAACTTTCATAAGTAAATTTTATCATATTCTTTGAATTTCTTTCAACCGAATTTCCTACCTAAAAATTGCTCACTTCTACTAGCATACATTAGTACGTTATTTTTGGCAGCAATTTTCTTTTTTATTGCTATACTATGCCAAACTATACCACTTTCACTACAATAGATCAAACTAATGGTCGGAGTGGTATAATGCTCTATACCATATGCTCAAGCTATCCTGCAAAACAATAATGATTTTATTTAAATTACAGGTTTGGATTGACATGAGGGGAAAGGTAAAGAAAACACTAGCACACAACAAACGAGAATTTAGAGCAACAGGTGGTGGCCCCAATACAATAAAGCTATCGACGCCGCTACAACAAGAAATCGACGCTAAAAGAGAATTACATGTTGCATTACATGAATAACAAAAATTGTTTTGCTAAAAAAAAGTGAAATTCGTGAATTTCATAAAGGGTGTGTCACATCAAATTGCATCACGGAAAAAACGCTGTAGAAATTTAATTTTTAGGAATTATATCTTCAGCTTTCGCTTATAATCAGATAAGAGTGTATAGATCACGTTGGCCATGCTTCACTGTCAATTTTTCGTAAATTTGGAAAAATGTCGTCGAACGAAAAAGAGCGTCGTGAATTAATCCTGTGCACTCATTTCGAGAATCCGGAGTTGTCACATCGGGACATCGGTAAGATGCTGGGAATCGTCCAATCCACGGTCAGCAGAGTACTAAAACGATACTTCGAAAACCTAACCATCGACCGGAAGGTGAAGAACGGCAAAAATGGATGCTCCATCAGTGAAAAAGATCACAAGCGCGTAGTTAAGCAGTTTAGACGTGATCCGAGAAGTTCGGTCCGGGATGTCGACGATAAGCTGAATTTGTCAAGTTTTCAGCGGACCAAGTGGACCAAGCAGCGGGAGGGCCTGCGTACATACAAGGTTCAGAAGGCTCCTAACCGCGACGAAAGGCAAAACATGGTGGGGAAGACGCGAGCCCGGAAGCTGTACACCGAAATGCTGACGAAGCCGCATTGCCTGGTAATGGACGACGAAACCTACGTCAAAGCGGACTTTCGTCAGCTGCCGGGCCTGTTGTTCTTCTCCGCAGAGGACAAATTCAGCGTTCCGGAGGAGATTCGCAAGCAGAAACTATCCAAGTTTGCCAAAAAGTACATGGTGTGGCAAGCGATCTGCTCTTGCGGAAAGCGGAGCGCCCCCTTCGTGATGACCGGCACGGTAAATGGGCAGGTTTACCTTAAGGAGTGCCTACAGACGCGCTTACTACCACTATTGAAGCAGCACGAGGGCCCGACCATCTTCTGGCCGGATCTCGCTTCGTGCCACTATTCAAAGGACGTGTTGGAGTGGTACGAAGCCAACGGGGTCACCTTCGGGCCAAAGGAAATGAACCCGCCGGAGCTTCGCGCAATAGAGAAATATTGGGCGATTATGAAGCAGGCCCTCCGGAAGAACCCAAAAGTTGTCAAATCGGAGGCGGACTTCAAGAGAAAATGGATTTCTGTTCAAAAAAAACTACAACCTGACGTTGTACAGAACCTTATGGGCGGGGTAAAGAGGAAGGTGCGAGCATACGGGCTTGGGCTCTAAGTATGAATAAAAAGAAAATGCCAAAAGTTGTTTAATAGTTTTTATTTTACTGTCTAAAATTTTCAAAAGGATCGGTCTACTGGGCGAATTTCTACAGCGTTTTTTCCGTGATGCAATTTGATGTGACACACCCTTTAGAGTTTTTAATAATTATATTTTTCGTACAGCAAATTGTTCCACGCTTTCGTTTTTATCAAACATGCATGCGTGCCTTACGCCTATTAAGTTTTATTCTTTGAAGGAATATCAATTTACTCCAAAACATAACCATATGAACACTTTTGGAAATACATTTTCATAGCAGATGCCTCAAAAAAAGATTTTGCATCCTTTTCATAGTGCTTCATGAAACATTTCAAACTTCTTCTTCTTCTTCAATGGCACTAACGTTCCTAGAGGAACTTCGCCGTCTCAACGTAGTATTACTTGCGTCATTTTTATTAGTACTTAGTTGAGATTTCTATGCCAAGTAACACGCCTTGAATGCATTCTGAGTGGCAAGCTCTAGAATACGCGTGATCACAGTGCAAGTCGGAGGAAATTTCTTTGACGAAAAATTCCCCCGACCAGAACAGGAATCGAACCCGAACACCCGGCATGTTAGTTGTGACGCTAACCACTCGGCCAAGGGAGCACATTTCAAACTTGTTTCACAATATTTCACCATAACCGCTGACATTCGAGCTTGCTAACGAATCGAGCAGTTTTCCTCGATTTCTATAATTCCAGATTTTACTCGGTGTGATAGTGATAATGATTGTATCGAATCCTCGATTCGATTTCTATAAAAGGGCCCATTGAACCTTAAATGATAATACACTCATCTAATAATTTAACTCATGAAATTATAACGTGCTTACAAAACTAAATAAAGTAAACTAAAACAGAGTGACTGAAAATAATTTACAAAACACTTAGTTGCCGACGCGCAGCTGCGAAAGGCCCACACCAAAACAAGCCTTTTGATCAAGAGATTCTCGAATCTACCGAAGTCATCTACTTCGATGACAACAGCAATATGTACAGGCTTCCACGAGTTGAACGTGAAATCAGATGTTTTGTTTTCCCGTCGCTTTTGTGTGCTCGAATATGAGCTCGTTTTCAAATTTAACGGTTTAATTAATGGGTTTTTAGTAGAGTCTTAAACAATTTTTTTAACTTAACAGGTTTACTGTAAATTTTATGATGGCGGATACGAAGAAAAAAATGCAGACAATACAGTTTGGAATACTTGAAGTTAATTTCTATCAAATCAACACTTACCGATGTGTCTCATATGTGAAAAAGTATTCAGTAACGATGCTATGAAGCCTTCAAAAATGGAGGACCACTTATAAGAGTACATGCTGATAAAAAAGCAAACCCTTGTCATTTTTCAAGCACTCAAAGAAAAATTAGAGAAAGGTTCATCCAGAAGATCGATGTTTGCGTCATCATCTATGCATGACGTCGATGGTATGCGAGCGTTCTACAATATATCTTTACTAATTGCGAAGTCGGGGAAACCACACACAATTGGAGAGCAACTTATTTGATCAGCCATTGCGGAGACTCTCAACTATTTATTGCACAAGCCCGCACATGATATTATGAAGAGGTTTCCTTTGAGCAATGACATCGTTCAGAGACAGTTTCTCTCTTCAGTTGGACGAGTATACACTACCCGGCAATGAAGTTCTGTTGTTGGGGTATGTTCGATATATCAGAGATGAAAATATGTGCCAAGAACTGCTTTTTGCTACATATTTAAAGACTGATACAAGAGGATGATGATGATGTTGAATTAAAGAGGCTTTAAACTTTTCAGTTCATTCGCCTCTAGTACATACAAGAGGAGAATCGATCTTCCAGGTCACACTGAAGTTCGCTGGCTATCGAGAGGGTCTTGCTTAGAAAGATTTTCAGCTATTTTTGAATCTTTATTTTACAAGAAAGGGATCCGAATTTGGTATGTTGAACAAAGTTGATTTGCAGTTGCAAGGTGACGATCTCAACTTGATTAACTCTTTGTGGTCGTTCGTCTGCTCTCAGCCACCACAGCAAGAAAGCATGCTAATCTTTTTATTATACTCAAGCAAATATCAGTTAATGCTTTTTCTAAACAAAGCTTGATGTCTAGCGAACATGTTCACGATTCAATACGGTGTTCCTATGAGTAATAGAAAATGGTAATTAGCATCAAACAAAGTAGTTACCCACACAAGACAACGCACAGTGAGTTGAAAGCATCGGAATGTGGGACAAAAATGATAACAGCAGAATTCAGTCATTATAACACTTTGGTGTGATGGAAAAGATTGTTCATAAGTATCAGAACTACTTTTTGCATAATTGTCTCATGTTATTTGAGTGTCTCAAGCGACAAAATCTTTGTTGATCTAAAATGAAAAGTTCTGATCATTTCGGATACGCACGAATTATTTTGAAATAGTTGTTTTAAAGAGCAGAATAATTGTTTGCATAAGTGTATTATGTCATCTGAATAACCTCATGTAAAAAATCTTTGTTTGTCAAAAGTGAAAAGTGTTGATCTTTTCGGATACATATTGCTGGCATTAATTGCGTCAATGACAAAAGTTTTTCATATTCAACGGATAATAAAAATAAATGGGAAGAGAAAATAATTCCGAACAGTACGACACCCATGCCCAAATTTTATACGACCACAAAGGGTTAAAACTAAATCAATAATATTGGCATTTGTGAATGTGAATGTGAATTTGAAACCGATTGAAAATCAACGTACGAGGAGATTTAAAGCTTCAACTCACCGATATTGAACCGAATTTAAAGAGATCGATAGATAGTCACCAGGTTCATCCATCACACTAATTTTTTGTATGTAATTTGTATGAATAAATATTTGTTATACTTGATATTTACTGAATTTTATATTTACTGAATTTTATTTTATGTTGGCAATTTACTTAAACAAACGCAATGTTTTAAATTGGTATGTGTTTGGTGTGTATAAGAAAAAAAAACAAGAGATAGAATATTCAAAGAAATTTGGCTATAGGGGTCGGTATATCTCTTCATTCTGGAAAAGGGGTCTCTTACCCAGAATAGTTTGAGAATCCCTGATCTAAATAATGAAGAAACCTGTTATTATAACATCAATATAAAAAAAGGATTGCAATAAATCTGTGTGGCCCCATGAAATGTATATGATTTTATTTATTTTTGTTGTTTATCATGTTCCGACCGATTCGATGGCTTTTCCTGAATAGAAAACCGAAGAAAACAAATTCATGTTTCTATAGTAAATTATATAAGCATTAATGATGCTGATTGAAGGCTGCCATCACGAGTGACGTTTTCATTTAGCCCTAAGTAAGCTTTAATAATGCTTATTCAAAACTGTAATTGGAGCATTGAAAGAGCCCTGTATTTCGCCTTTTTAGCATTATGTCCACGCTATATTGGTTTTTATAGAGCGTAATAAGCAATTAATCAGTATTCTGTATGTGAATACAGTGCTGATTTAAAATCATTTATTAGTGCTTACACGGTATATAGGTTTATAGTTAGTTTTTTCCTCGAGTTCAATTCTGTGAGAAAAAATAACCGGAAAAACGGGTATGAATCAACCAAATTTATGAGTTTGTTAGATTTTATGAACAAAGTGCCGTATTTTTGCACGCTAAACTATCTGTGTGAGTAATTTTCGTGCACGATACAAAAAATCTGGCACACCTGCAATGTATGCCAAGCCACGTTGATCCCAACTAATATAAAAAAAAGGAAAAAAAGGAAACTTTCGAATATGTTGGCAAGGTTGTTCAAAGTCGGATGTTTATTTATTCTAAACAAAAGTAACAATATATTACCTAAAGTCTGAGCTAAGTCACCCGCGAGGTTCTAGGACTTTCTTTTGAGTGGTCGTATACTCACTAGTATGACAAGACAGGAAACGGGTCGTTCTTTCAGCTTACTAATGAATTTTAACTCCCAAAAGCTTTTCCCAGACCTGGGGAACAGTGCAACAAAGCCTTTGTCCGGCACATAATTGCTCATCACGTAAGTTCCCTTCTGCACGGGACACTTCAACTTGGGAATGAAATCGCTCACCAGCAGTGAAAATACTGACGTGGATCCACTGAAAATAATGCAAGCATCTATCTGCGGTAATTCGACGAATCGTCTACAGTTAGCCATAGAACTGAAGTCTTCGCACTTGTTAACCTGCATCGCAACGTCAAATCCGTTGGGGAAGCTTTCGAGGAAAATGAACTCACCGCTCACCGTGTATGTCTTGTTGTATCGCACTATTCGGAAGTTTGGTACTTCTATTGTTGCATTTTTGAAGCCATTGCATAGACCTACCCGGTTGACTACCAGGTATTCGCTGCGCGTTCCTTGTTTGTAGGCACCATTGATGACATCCATGAAATTGTACCCGGCGGCAGGGTTGGTTATTATCGAAAGTATCAATGCCGTGATTTGTTGGAACTTCATCGTGCAACAGAGCAACAACACCTTTGACGCTGATGGGGCTAGTTAATGATTAAGCATTTTTCGGGGTTGCATCAAAGTTGTTATTCTCTCCTCAGTCGATTGACCACTGAAATGAGTTGAATAATGAGCGCGTTCTTATTCCATAACATTATTATATTTCATCACAAATATTTTTTTTTATATTGCAGATGCAATCTGTATTGCAGAAGCACATCAGTTATAATCGTAATTATGGATGCGACATGATCCATAGTAGGTGTTGCGAATGAACTGTCGCTTCAAAAGAATACATTCAAGCTGCGATGGACTCTCGACTTGTGATTCTATGTTTTTTTTACAAATTTAAACAAGTCTAAGTAGATGAAATAACCTGGGAAGAATATGCATAGAGTAAGCTCAGTGCAGAGCTTACACTGACGCGCAGAAGCAAAAAGTAGCCGGGAACGTATTTTCAGTGAGTTCACTAAGTCAACGTGGAAATAACTTGGATTTTGCATATGAATTATAGAAATACAATTAAATCTCCACACGAACTTTTAAAAATAGACGGTTCAAAAAGCAGATGAATGTACCACAAAATAAACCACGTTAAATAAATAAATGAAGCACAGAAAATTCATAGCATTAATCAAAAAGCGGTTGGTAGGTATTCAGATTCAGAAGACCCAAAGATATTCACTTTGTTTAGTAGCACTGAGCAACGTTACCTTGTTTTCAAAAAAGATAATCATAAATTTAAACAACGCATGAACACATTTCAAATTGGAACACATTAACATTTGGAAACATTTGACACGCTGTGTACGTACTAAACATTTTTAAACTCTTTGAGTGATAATGATACCCATTCATTCGATGGTCTAGAAGTAAATTGACTGCATCTAATTACCAGCTGCTCATTATCTCACACACAACGTTCGATCAATCTCATATTTATATGATACACAGAACAAATAAAAATCCAGCAAAAACGTAGCAAATTTCCATTTCGACAAATATCGACACCTCATTCCACACAATGAAGCTACAAGTGGTGCGTTTCCTGGTGTTTTCCGTGACAACTCACGTAGCTGCCGGCATCAGCTTCATGGAGTTCGTCAACTCGGAGTCGCACAAGCGTCTGATTGTCAACCGAGTCGGCCAATGTGCAGGAGTCAAAAACACAACAGTGTTTTTGCCCAATTTCTCAATAACCCAACAAAACCGAACGAATCAAGTGCTTAGTGGAGCAGTGGAATTCCGGGAGGAGTTTCCACGGGGGTTTGATATAACGGGCAGCTTCCACAAATGTGATGGTTTCGGTCCCAGCGCCAATTGCTGGCCGCAATTGAGTTTGAAAATTGACGCGTGCGATTCGTTTTCAAGGAGCGATACATTGTTTTCATGGTGGTCGGCCAAGCTCGAGCCCCGAATTACGTGTCCCGTGAAGAAAGGTAACTATTTGTTAAAGGAGTATGTGCCGGAAAATGGGTTGGCGTTTATTTTCGTCGGTGCGGATTACTGGAGGATGAGGTGTGTGGGCAAACTAAACGACCGGATTGTGATGTGCATGGACGCACAATTTACCATACGATCATTGAGGTCCAAAGCTAAGCTAACGTTTGGTGGTCGGAAAAAGTGATCTGCTATCTTGCCTATCTTACGTACCAAGCGCAATGAACCTTCCGAAACAATCTGATTCTTCCAAAGGAATTACCTATGAATATTGGATGGATAGAAAAATATCGAAAAATTCCAGTCATATCAACGTAGTTTTAAGATCCAGATGATGAGTTGAAATCAGAATTTTTCATGTAAAATAGATTGTTTTACAAAATAGTGCTTCTAATGAGTGACCTGTTTCTACAAAAAATTAATTCGCTTTAAGATTCGAACATCCTTACTGCACCGTATCCTTACACCGGTTAATATACCCAGTTTTAAACCGCGCTCGAATCTGGTTTGTCTGTTTTGCTTTCTCTCTTGAGTAATTTTTCATCACACGAGCGTATACGGTTGGTATGGAGGCGCGCTGTTGTTTTTATGCTTAGCTTAGAATGAGCGAAGACAAAAGGGGCGCATGAATTTAATGTGTGTGTATAGAATAAGGCACAAGAGAGAAGCGATGTTCAGTATCTGAATTCCGCGCCGTGCTGATTTTGTGCTCACTTGTTTCTGAGTTTGGTGCACTTCGTATCAAGAGAGAATACGAGTTTGTTATGAAGGCACTCTGATGAAAGTTGAACTCGAACGCAGCGTAGCGTATGCATTCGCCCCTAGTTGTCACATCGCGAAACTATTGACAGTGTTTTGACCCGGATGGTTTGTTTATTCAGTTCATCAAGATTGACGACACATTAAAAAGTTATCGACGATAGAATGCGAGAGGCACACTTCTGCACATTAACGTTGAGAACTCGACGTGGTCATAAAGGGTGATCGCAAAATTGTTAAAAATTTAAAAATCGACTGTAAATATTGTACTCAAACGTTACCGGAAGACCTTTACGTTGGATCGGACGAAACCAATCAGGCATAGAGATGAAATATACGTCTGGAATCTACGAGCAAAGGTGATTCGAACAGTCCGCAACAATCCTGGACTCTCCTTGCGTTCACAGCCAGCCACGGTACAGTTCGGCGAATTTGTATGCGAGAAGGCTTGCGGTCGTATCATGCCAGCAGACACCCCAACAGGACGCTGAAACAGAACCTGGTTGCTAAAACCCGTGCGAAGAAGCTGTACGAGCAAGTGCTGACCATGTACAAAAAATGCATTCTGATGGACGATGAAACATGCGTAAAAATGGATTTCGGACAAATAGCCAAACGTTCAAATCTGTTTACGCAGATAAATTTAAATTGATGATTTGGCAAAGGGTCTGTAGCTGTAGAGATAATACAAAGGTTTTCATCACTGGGGAAACAATGAATGGGAAAGTTTACAAGGAGGAGTGTATTCAGAACAGAATTTTGCCATTCATTCGATCACACAAAGATCCGGTGAAGTTCTGCCACTTAGCAAGCTGCCATTACAGCTGGAATGTCGTCAAGTGGTATAAGGAGAATAAAATCGATTTCATTGAAAAAACTAACAATCATGTGGGGATTTCCGTTCCATCGAAAGATATTGAGCAATTATCAAATGCAAACTGAAGAAATGTGACAGAACCATAAAAAAACCAGCAAAAATGGAAAAGTGATGAACAAGATATCAAATATCTCGGGTTCTTCTCGACCTCGCGCATGAACTTGGTATCCGTTCTCGCATCCGTTTTGCGCTTGGTGTCTCTGCCAGGGGATCTGAGTGGCAAGCTCTAGAATACGCGTGACCACAGTGCAAATCGGAGAAAATTTCTTTGACGAAAAATTTCCTCGACCAGAACGGAAATCAAACCCGAACCCCCGGCATGATAATGTGTGACACTAACCACTCAGCCACGGGAGCACACAAACGTTTAAACGCTGCGATTTCCATTTTTTCAACTGCATCAAATGCGATCACGTGTAGTGATCCCCGATAATCGTTCGATTAACGATTAATCGATCCGATTATTAATCTAACGAATACTGTGCTACCCCAAATTTCGTTTTGACAGCCAATATTAGGTCGATAAAATGTTAACGATCGACCCCAAATTCTGCCACTTTGCAATCGATTTATCGACCTTTTATATGCATTCATCAAACAACTTGACGCCGCTTTCTTGTCAACATGTGCAAGGCATAGACCTGCTCGCAGCGATGCTTGCCCCTTGTTTGTGTTGGTTTGTTATTAAAATGAAATATATACATAATCAATTTTAGTCATTTTATTACACCAAAAAAACATAATAAAAAAACTATGTGTTTGTAATATTCAAATTTGCAGTTTTGCAGATTGACGATTTGAGTCCAACTGAGCCCGTTGATAAATACCTCCTGCGGTTGATAATTTTTCCTTGATACACATGTGTGGGATTCTTGAATAGTTATTTGAAATACCAGGTCCTGCAGTTGCCTCTGTTGTTACTGTCCCCGGCATGGGTTTAGAGGATACTACTGATTGGAATTGCTGATGCTGTTGTCTCCTGCGACAATGATGAAAATGCGCACTGTTGTTCTTATTGTTCGGCGACAGGTGATGGGGGAAATCATGTTCCAGCTGCTTTCGATTGATGGATATAGAAAAGTCAGATGTCACAAGTTTTCATAAATGAAATTATTAATGAATGAAAAGCGACCATACCTTCCAATTATATGTTCCATTTGGTTTTGTTTGAGATGACATTTTAGCGTGGAAGAGAAAAGAACTACCAATGATGTCATTTCGTTTTTCAATTTTTTGTTTTTTATTCCGTATTTTCGACCAATGAACTATAGGCAAAAGGAGGCAAGACGAAGATTTCACAGCGTTTCGGTTCATGCTAGGTCAATATCTGCATCCCCGTCTTGCATCCCCTTGCCTATCGTTCGTTGACCGGAAATACGGAATGATTAACAAAACAAATCGGCATCACTGTTTTTTCTTCTCCGCTAAACTGTCATCTGACACCCAAACAACCGGATCGTACCTCAGACAAGACGTGACAATTGTGAATTTGTGATTGTGGCGATGGCTACCACGACATCGAGCATGTTGTCTGGTCGTGTATCCGGTTCCATGCTGCTCGCTCTCAGCTCTCTAGAGCACTGAGAGCACAAGGCAGACAATCGGATATCCCCGTCCGGGATATCTTAGGTAGCCGTGATCCTGATCTTCTGCTTCATCTATACCTGTTCCTCAGAAACGCCGATGTCAACGTTTAATGATGTTCCCTTCGTTGTGTCCCCGTTTCATATCCCTCCTATCCGATCGATAAACTTTTACTTAGTCGCGGCAATACATACACACACTCTTTACAGATACACGGGCCAAAGGTTGTGCAGTCCACTGATGATTCAACAAGAGCCAAAGGTTGTACCGCTCATGACAACTCTACACGAGCTGATGATTGCGTATTACATCTTCATCGCATATTCATAATTCGCAATGACTCAATTGCTTGTATAATAGATTGAGCATTAGAACGAATACGATTATCCGAAAAACTTGAATACTGATTTAGCAAACGTAAGGGACTCGCAAAAAAAAAGTGTCGTTTGGTAGACAGATGAAAGAACGCATTCGTACGAAAACTAAAATAGGCATTTCGTTCGAATAGTTCAGTTTTCGAAAGTTCAAACGGATGGATTTGATTCATATGAAAACGAGGATACAATTGGGGTATACTTTCGAACGTTTTCTATTCGTTCGAAAACAAGAACGAGGCAAAGAGACAAGAATGAAGCAAAGAGACGTTGAGGGTCGTTTTTTCATATGTGAACATCTGTGATCATATGTTGACAGTTGAATACAGCAACCCAAAGAAAAGAAAGTCACGGAAATTGTCTGGTCATGATTCTTCGTCGCCGGCTCGACAAAATAGTCACGTTTCGAAGGGTAAGCTGTGTGTTCTGACCATGTCGGTGCTAATTATTATGAGCTACTGAAAACGAACAAAACCTTCACAAGGGATCTGTATCGAATTCAACTGATGCGAACAACAGCTTCGCTCATATGAAGATATAGCTAATGAGCTCAAGTCGTGGATGATGTCTCTGCCCAGAGAGGTATCTGAGCAGAGTTCCAGAATGATGAGATGAAAGAACGAATATAGTCAATAGTATGATCTATACTGATCGAAGGTTTTATTGCGACTGACATTGCCCTGAACATTTCGTACCTTATTTAAACGATTGCCCATAGTCATTTGAATAGCGCAATTGTTGTATGGATTGTGTCTGGAATATTCGCCATAAACAATTACACTTTGTATAGCGGGTTCGTTTCCATCTGTTCCTGCCTTTTGACAATTTGCTTGTTATTGTTTGTGATTGTTGTGTTGTCTTCAAAGGTGAGTATTTTGTGTCGTGCAATAAATAATTATCTTTTCAGCTGATTGTTTTGGGTATCCGTGACGACGATGAAAAGGTAAGTACCAATATGTATTCATGTTAAATATCTATACTAATTGCTCTTTGTTTTCAGGTACGGATTCTGCAGATTTCAAGGGATTTTTAGTGTTAAGTGTTTTTCACTTTTTTGTGCGTTGAATAAAGTGTTTTGTGGAAATGAAAATGTGTTGTTTTTTAGTTTTGTCCATCTGGGCCGTAACAGATGGCATCAAAAGACGAAGACTTTTACCGTAATGGTATTAAAGCTATACCAGAGGGATAGGACAAGTTGTGGCAATATGGGCATTTATGACCATTTATCTACAGTAAAGTTGCAATAATGTGGGTCCGAGTTGACAGTTGACATAGACATGTTGCTCGAAGTCTAGTCTGACCGAAAAATCTGTAATTACTGAGAAAGATATGTGGATCTATGAATACGTCATTTAGGCAACAATTCTGTTTGTTTAATTTTCTGAGTGGTTCCATGAAACTGTTTGAAAAATATGATATTTACGACATGTATATATTACAAAATATTCCCTTCGTAAACAAACATTCAATCGAATATAATACTTTCATGCGCGGTTGAAGGTAGAAATTGACAACAGCCAATTATCTGCAGATTAATATTTCACACGCGACGCTATGTCACACAATATTACATAATGCATTGAGCGAATAGTATTATACCGGGTTGCAAAACCCAGTTTTTCCAGAGTATCGGCAATTTGCTTCTACAATGCAGCTACAAGTGTTGCATTTCTTGGTGCTTTCCGTAACAACCCATCTAGCCACCAGTCTTAACTTTATGGATTTAGTCAATGCACCAGCTAAGTCCCACAAGCGTCTAATTTTCAATCGACTCGGTCAATGTGAAGGATTCAAGAATACCACCATATTTGTGCCTAACTTCTCAATAATTGAATATAACCGAACGAATATTTTGGTTAACGGTGAATTCATAGTCCGAGAGGATTTCCCACATGGGTATGATATGTCGATCTATTTCAACAAATGCGATAGCTTCGGTCCAAATGCGAATTGCTGGCCTCACACGAGTTTGAACATGAATGCGTGTGACATAATTAAAATGGATTCAATATTTTCATGGTTTGTGGCTAAGCTAGAGCCCCGAATTCAGTGTCCCACCAGAAAAGGTATTTACGTGATTAAAAATTATATACCTGAAAACAGTTTGACGTTAGTTTTTGTCGGTTCGGCTCACTGGAAGATAAAAGTACTAGGCAAGGTAGATGAGCGATGTGTTCTGTGTATAGAAGTACTTATTAGCATACGGGCATTCAAGTCAAAATCTGCTGAATTGTAAGCTCAAAGGAAGTAGAGTTGAATTGAGTTTGAATCATAAGAATTTGAGATAATCTTAGGATTGAAAATGGAAAAAAATAGTTAGAGAGAATTGGAAGTCGTATATTAAAGCTTCAAACCGATGCGTTTAGATTCACGGAAAAATATTAGAACGCACACGCATCCGAAAAGATTTTACGAATCTTCTTTTGGGCTTAGTATAAGAGCATATAATTATCACTAGACAACAAATAAAAAAAAATTGAATAATTTTTACATTATACGTTCGTTTTGTTATTTCCCATAGTATATTTCACACATCACGTTCACATTACGAACAGAACGATTTTCGTTTGAATTTACTTTTAAAGTCGGGTCCATGTATAATAAAAAAAATGTTATTAGGCATCCAAGCTGTCAAAAAGATTATTGGCGTTAAATAAACCCCCAATGTTTCAAATTTTTTTTCCAACCTTTTTTTTCCCGGGAATTGACTGTACGAAGAGTCTAACATTGTCCATTGGTTCAATCGATAGATGTTGTCTTGGCCTTGAGAAAAAACTATGAATGGATTATACCTATGGTATAACCGCAATGTTGACGTAGGACTGCCGTTGGCTTAGTAATCAACTGTATTTCTTCAATTAGCAATAATCCCACCTCGGATGTTCCTTATTGAGTACGTTATCGCCGCTACGTAGAGCTATCTTTTGTGTGTATTGATTAAATTATTGATTAAACTAGTGAATGAATGAAAATATTAACGAATTTAATTGCAAATGAATCCCAATTTAAGTCAATTCATGCATTATGGAAGTAGTTATCGCAGCAAATAGTTATCAACATTTTGCCTAATCATCAAACGATATGCGTTGAAGTTCAGTGAGCTGACGACATGAAAAGATATCTCCTAATGCAGTCTTGATTAATCGAGCCAAAGCGTTGCATTTGTACCTACTTTTGTATACTGTGATAGCAAAACGAATTCCAGAGTGTAAAAATGCATGGGGGTATAAAAGTACTGCCGAAATGAATGTATCTGCAATGCCGATTTCCCAACTTCTTGGTTTCGGAATCTGTTTTGGGAATACACATTACGGTTTGTAAAAATGCAAGCGAGTACAAAAGTACCCGTAGTTTGCACCTATTTTGCAATGACAATTTCCCCAGGCTCCATGTTTTTGAAATCTGTGTTAGGGAAACATTCCAATTTGCAAAAACGCAAACGAGCACAAAAGTACCCGCAGCTTGCATCTATTTTGCAATGCCGATTTCCTCAGGCTCCATTGGTCTGAAGTATGTGTTAGGGAAATATTCAAATTACCAGATACGCAAGCGAGTACATAGTACCCGCAGCTCGCATCTATTTTGCAATGTCGATTTCCTCAAGCTTCATGATTTTGAAATCTGTGTTAGGGAAACATTCCAATTTGCAAAAACGCAAACGAGTACAAAAGTACCCGCTGCTTGCATCTATTTGTAATGCCGATTTCCCCTGGCTCCATAGTTTTGAAGTCTGTGTTAGAGAAACATCCATCCATTCCAGCGACCGTACCTCAATCGTTGCGCAATCATAACTGAGTGGATTTCCGAGCGGCACTCGCTTATATACCGAATGGTGTGATTCCAATAACCTGTTTTGAAAGCAATTTTAGGGCTACTGAAACTAGTTTTTGGATCAGAAAGTAATAAGCATAAAACGCGTAGACATTTTATCTTTCGAATGAAGTGTTTATCATACCATTTCGTTCAGTTGTTTAGGAGCTATTAACGCTCAAAATCTCGGTTTCCGGTGTAACGCTTTCGTTTTCGAAACATTGAACTTACACCCCAGTATAGAAATGAAAGACGTAGTCCTACGTCAATACCATTTGGGAGCCTCATAGCTGCAGGCACCCGATCGCTAGCCGGGTGACTGAAGAGTCGTGTATTAGATGAATATATTTTATTCCACCTGCAACACAATTCCACATTCCTCTACCATCTCAAACTACCTTCGGCAACGCATGACGACAACAACGATGTGTGCGTGTGATGCAAAAATACAGAGACACTCTCCGCCAGACGGCATGAAAATTGAGGCGGTACGTCAACCTAACAAAATTTTATCACTGTCAGGGTTGCCATAATAAAATCTGTGTTTTTGGTCTCAAAAAAATTATTTTACCTTAGTTTTTTCTCAGGCAATTTGTATCGAAATCTGTATTAACCCTATCAGATTACCAAGCTCGAAAGCAGTTTCAAATTGTTTATCACTGTAGAAAATAAAATCAATTTTTCTCACCGCTACATTGATCTACGACCAGAGAGGGATACAACAGAACTCAAATCGGACAATCTATGCTCGAATTTAACGACCACAATTTGACGATTCATTTTTATATGCATTACTATTTTCAAAATGGCGAAACATGAATATCAATGTCGTCAAAATTAATGCCAATTGAAAAAAATTAACTTCAATCGGACGAACTTATCATAGTAGAATAAATGCGTAATCATTCATTTTTTTCGAATTTTCCTTTTTCTAATATTCTTCAAAATATTCTATTATTCTAATTTGAGTGGAGACAGACAGACAGAGCTTTACGTACGCGGGAAAAACCTTTTTTTATATATGAGGGGCTTGGAATGCAAGGGGTATAAGTGACTTGATTGATTTCTCTTCGTCAACTTTTTCTTTGATTAATAACTCAACTGCAAAAACGAACCAATTTAAGTTTGCTATAGAATCCGATAAATGAGGCTATGACCTATCTTCCACATTGTCAAATACAGCTGGGAATTTGTTGGCAGCTAAGTTATGACCAAAAGAGAGAATCGATGAAGAGAAATCGATCAGGCACTTACACCCCCTTTCATTCTAAGCCCTTCATATAAAATTTTGAAGTATGATCTCAGCTTCAGTAACATTCGTTGACATAATTATTATGAATTTGATGGTATCCACGTAAAAAATCGCATTCACTGTGCTTTAGTAGAACTAAAATAAACTGTGTTATTTCTTTATTGTGAAGCCAGCCGATGACGCAGATTTTTGTATCTTTTCGCAGTATTACAAGCTACATATGGATGCCAAAATGACTTTCATTCAGGCTGATTCGAATGCTATATGAATAAAATTTGTGAGTTAGGAAAAAAAACAATATTGAGATCAATCCATAACTAATATTGGATCGTTATTTTGACTAATCTGTAAATCCATATGCAAACCAAAAAAAAATCTGTAATCTGTATCCTCAGATTCTTGGTTTCAAAAAGTCTGAAAAATCTATATAAATACAGATTATTCTGTAGATATGGTAACCCTGATCACTATGTGTGTTGAATCGATAGCACAAGGGCGGAGGCTCATGGTGCTGGTGGAAACGTGTCTATGGACGCTTGAACTTGCAAATCCACAGCGGAAAATCATTTGGTAAAATGGTTCCGAAAAGAACTAATAAATTAACTTATTCTGCTTGGAAAACGATGGAATAAAACACTTCGCGGCAGGAGCGAACCATAAACACAGCTTGGAACAGTAAAGTAAACGTAAGATTATAAGAGTGTTAAGTGCGCTACACATATAACGTCCCGTCACCGTGAAGTCAACGTAAAGGAATGAAATGTCAAATATTTTCCCATTGAAATCGTATGGTAGCATTCACATACACAAGCACCGGCAACTTTGACGTCGGCAAAATAAGTCCAAGAGAATAATTGACGGGATGGTGACGGTGACGCTGTATGTGTAGCGCACTTTATTCCCTGTGACAATGAAAGAAATCCCGTGCTTGAGTATAAAAAATGGGTGGGTTATATCTATGATATAACCGCAAGGTTGACGTGGGACTACCTTAGCTTAGTAATCATTTGTTTGTATTGATTAAATTGAATTGAATGAAATTGAATGAAACAATACGAATTGAATTCAATATATTTGCGTTGTGAGTAAAAAGTTCGAACAAATGCCATGTCTCTAGTGTCTAAACGATTTTACCATGTACAGGTCGGACTCGATTATATACAGACTCGATTATATAGAGACTCGATCATATGTGATTCGATTATATACAATTTTGGACTCGTTTATATACAGTTTGAATTTTTTTTATGTTTCAAATATGACTCATTTCAAGAAGAACTCTAACCTTTGAACGTTAAGGTGTAATTTAAGTGGCTATTATATGTACAGTGCGGTAAAAATCGTGTTTTTTGAAGATTTTGTTTGAATGTTCACCGAGAATTGTTTATATCGATATTGCAGCCAAATTAAGAAATAAATTGGGTGTCAATAAACAGACTGTAGAGCGGATAATAAGCTTCAATTTAATTGATAGAAACAATCTAGTTAAATATAAATTTTAAGGATGAAATTAATAATAACACATTAAAAATTATTAACTTTTAAGTTTTTCACTTCCAAAATGTTTCACTACTATATCCTGTACTAAATTTTCTCATCTTTCAAATGAAAGCAACAGAATCGTCTTCTGTAGCGTACTTTGTAGTGTAGCGTCAGTTTGAGGCAACAGAGTCCGAAACAAAAAAAAGTTCTATAACTCTGTCATTGTTGAAATTCGAACATATGCGTAGAAGGATTTTTTTCATCAAATATAATCGTCTATCACCTCCTGAGAGAATTTGGATAAATTTTTTTTTTTCATGTGAGAAAGGTGTTTTCTGTTTATATACAGGATTCGATTATATACAGTAAAAAGAAATCAGAAACTGTATGTAATCGAGTTCGCGCTGTACCTAAGTTTAGAAGACCGTATTAGGGAAACGCGCTCTAGTCTGCACAAAGGCAAGCGAGTACAAAAGTACTCGCAGTTTGCATGTATTTGCTATCCCAATTTCCCTAGACACCTTGGTTCTGAAGCCTGTGTTGAGGAAACATATTTAGTCGGAACAAATATGCCCCCGATTTGCATGTATTTGTAATTCCGATTTCCCCTCGCTCTATGGATTCGAAGTCCGTGTTAGGGAAACACATTTCAGTCGGAACAAAAATGCCTTCGACTTGCATGTATTTGCAATGCCAACTTCCCCACGCTCCTTGGATTAGAAGCCTGTGTTAGGGAAACACATTTCGGTGGGAACAAAAGTTCCCCTTACTTTCATGTATATGCAATGTCGATTTCTCCAACGCTGCTTGGTTTTGAGGTCTGTGTTAGGGAACACATTCCGGAGAGAACAAAAGTTCCCCAACTTTTATGTATTGGCAATTCCGATTTCCCCAAGGCTGCTTGGTTTTAAAGTCTGTGTTGGGGAAACCGTAAAGCGGGCCAATCAAAACGAGGCAGTTAGGGCGTATAGATAACGCTTAACATTTTACAGTTATTCAATTATTTATCTAATGCAAAATAACATTTTATTAATTGCGATAGACGCGTAAAAATATTGCCTATCAATTGATGCAAACATCTTTCCGATCCAGTAAGAAATGTTCGAGTTATAAGCATTCGAAATCTTGCATTTTTTCCTGCATGTTCAGTGTTTATGTTTTCATTTTACCCCCTATATATTCCGGTTAGACGTAGTCCCACGTCAAAATTTATTGCCACCATTCGATAACACAGTAATTACTATTAATGTACAAATTTATTGTAATAAAATAAAATGCGTTGACTACACACTGTATATACTACTTGCATACTTACACAAAAATATTTATATTTTAATGGTCTTTGGAAGAAGCTGTTTTTTATAAATTGGTCATCAACTCACTAGTTCCTTGTTTTGAGTGGTCTTATGGTCAGCAGCATCACAAGACACGAAATATATCGATCATTTTGCTTGCTAACGATTTTCACCTCCCAGAAATTACTGCCAGACGTAGGAAACAATGCCACCAAACCTTTATCTAGTGCATAATTGCTCAATGCGTAAGTTCCCGCGTGAATGGGACACTCCAGCTTAGGCACGAACGCAGACGCAAACATCGAGAACACCGATTTTGACCCGCTAAAGAAAACACAAGCGTTGATCTGGGGTAACTCTATGAACCGCCGACAGCTGGCCGTGGACTTGAAGTCATCGCAATTGTTCACTTGAACAGCAATTTCATATCCGTTGGGAAAACTTTCGGTGAACGTTAGCTCACCGTCTACCAGGGTATACGTCCTGTTGAGTCGCGTTATTCGGAATTCGGACACAGCTATCGTTGTATTTCTCTTGAATCCCGCGCACAGACCCATGCGATTGATCACCATGTATTTGTTCTGTAGATCTGTTCCTTTCATAACGTCCATGAAATCGAAACCTGCAGCGAGATGCGTTAATATCGAAAGCATGATTATCGGGATCCGTTGTGACTCCATCTTAGAAATAGAATTGTAAAATAACGCCAATAATGTTATCCGTAAAATTCAGCTCATCACGCTTAGTCCGTGGCTAAAAACAAAGTGATCGAGTGATCACTAGAAACAATTTAAATTACATTAGTAATGGGACCTCATTCGTCTAACTCTCACTTCTTTTGGCATCATAAAGGGTGTGTCACATCAAATTTCATCACGGAAAAAACGCTGTAGAAATTTAATTTTTAGGAATTATATCTTCAGCTTTCGCTTATAATCAGATAAGAGTGTATAGATCACGTTGGCCCTGCTTCACTGTCAATTTTTCGTAAATTTGGAAAAATGTCGTCGAACGAAAAAAAGCGTCGTGAATTAATCCTGTGCACTCATTTCGAGAATCCGGAGTTGTCACATTGGGACATCGGTAAGATGCTGGGAATCGTCCAATCCACGGTCAGCAGAGTACTAAAACGATACTTCGAGAACCTAACCATCGACCGGGAGGTGAAGAACGGCAAAAATGGATGCTCCGTCAGTGGAAAAGATCACGCGCGTAGTTAAGCAGTTTAGACGTGATCCGAGAAGTTCGGTCCGGAATGTCGCCAATAAGCTGAATTTGTCAAGTTCATTCGTCCAGCGGACCAAGCAGCGGGAGGGCCTGCGTACATACAAGGTTCAGAAGGCTCCTAACCGCGACGAAAGGCAAAACATGGTGGGGAAGACGCGAGCCCGGAAGCTGTACACCGAAATGCTGACGAAGCCGCATTGCCTGGACGACGAAACCTACGTCAAAGTGGACTTTCGTCAGCTGCCGGGCCTGTTGTTCTTCTCCGCAGAGGACAAATTCAGCGTTCCGGAGGAGATACACAAGCAGAAACTATCTAAGTTTGCCAAAAAGTACATGGTGTGGCAAGCGATCTGCTCTTGCGGAAAGCGGAGCGCCCCCTTCGTGATGACCGGCACGGTAAATGGGCAGGTTTACCTTAAGGAGTGCCTACAGACGCGCTTACTACCACTATTGAAGCAGCACGAGGGCCCGACCATCTTCTGGCCGGATCTCGCTTCGTGCCACTATTCAAAGGACGTGTTGGAGTGGTACGAAGCCAACGGGGTCACCTTCGGGCCAAAGGAAATGAGCCCGCCCAACGCGCCGGAGCTTCGCCCAATAGAGAAATATTGGGCGATTATGAAGCAGGCCCTCCGGAAGAACCCAAAAGTTGTCAAATCGGAGGCGGACTTCAAGAGAAAATGGATTTCTGTTCAAAAAAAACTACAACCTGACGTTGTACAGAACCTTATGGACGGGGTAAAGAGGAAGGTGCGAGCATACGGGCTTGTGCTGGAAGTATGAATAAAAAGAAAATGCCAAAAGTTATTTAATAGTTTTTATTTTACTGTCTAAAATTTTCAAAAGGATCGGTCTACTGGGCGAATTTCTACAGCGTTTTTTCCGTGATGCAATTTGATGTGACACACCCTTTATCATGTTAATGAAACAAAATATACTGATAGTTATGATTCTGGTTCTCATGACACGCCATGGAATTACTGCATGAATGAGTTTAACTACTCTCAGGTGAAACGTGTAACAGCAAGCCTGCTATGTTACGAATGATATTTTGTCCCATTCACCAGCAGAATTTAAATTGATCGGCAAAGTGATTTCCTCCAATTAAAAGTACGTTAATGTTCATAAATTAACATACAATACATTTCAACAGAAAATTGTGGAAAATATGAGAAGGTGTTTGGTGTATGCTGTTTAAAACTCCGATGGATAAAACAGTGCGTACGGAATGTTAGTAAGAGACACTTATCTAAACAAACCAAATTACTACATTCGAAATGAAATAGGTGAGAAGATAAAATCAGGTTGTTGCTAGTGATGGTGAAGTGTAAATGAAAATGATGCGATTGAATGGTTTCATGAAGTGATTTTCAACTCAGACGATTAAATTAATTCCTTTAATGGATGATGGTTTATTTTTTTGGAGAGAAAATAATTGAACTATTAAAATCAACGAATAAAAAAAAACATTTGCAAAAAAAACGGTTTTAATATTCCATAAATTTGAAAATGGAACAAAACAAAATCTGTTTCGTTGTTTTTGGAAGAAATCCAAAAATGTTAGAAATGAAAATAGTGAAAAATTCAACGATTCAATTATTAAAAAAATAATTCTATGAAATTTCTTCGGCTTACGCTGTAGTACACCTATTCTCTAAACACGTTAAGTCCCGATTTTTTCTTGCTGCGCTTTCCATTCAACGCGCATCAAGAGCGTTTGCACAATATCAGTGTCGGTTCCAGTTCCCAAAGATATTTATTGTATAAATAGAAAAAAGTCAGCAAAGTCGACTAGAAAGTAGTCACATTTTGCAAAACATCCGAAAAGAAACAGTATATATTTTTATGTTATTATTTTATAACTGTCAGTCCCAGTCAGTCGGCACATTCCTACCAAAAAGCTCAACGTCGGCCCCTAGGCCCCAACGTGTTAAGCTTGCCACTCAGCATATGTTGTTTGGCATAGAACACTGAACTGAGAATCAGAATGACACAAGTAAAACTACTTTGAAAAGGCGAAATTTTTCCAGGAACGTTAGAACCATAGTAGAGAAAAAAATTGAAAGTAAGTTTTCATATTGAAGACCCGTTCGGAAGCGAGCAAACTGTCTCGGTTGAAGATACATTACTGGACAAAATAAAGTACGCACCTTTGATATTTTTAAACTTTCTTGATTTTGGTAGAATTTAAGGTAGATGGATATTCAAAGGGTTTTAACAAAAGACAGTACTGGATATGTATATACTTTCAGGATATGTTGGTCGAAGAGTTCAAATTTACTTTAATCTGTTTCCAGAACTCTATCGGCGTGTCGATGTTTTTTTTTTTTGGGCGAATTTGAGGCGTTTGATCCTGCAGAAATAAACATCAGCCTAAAATGTATGCTGAATACAAAGTAATTTCGAATCAATGGCCATTGTTGGGCAAATCCACTTTTATAGCCCAATTCCTGCAGTCTCTTGAACACAGTTCGTTCGAAGATATTGAAGTCAGCATTCACGAATCACACGACTGGTAGCGAAAGGATTTTCAGCCACTTCTCGAGAAATTCGGTGGTCATCGCTGGTTGTAGTCTTCCACTCTCTTTCTCCACCGGTTAGATGACCTATGCTTCCTAGTTCTTCATGCTTTTTACTCATTTTTCGTGCTACTGCTTCACTTAAATCGTATTTCCGAGTAATTTCTCTATAAGAAAGACCTTCTTGACGGTTTTTACCTATAAGTTTACGAATATCTATGGAAACTTGCTTTTTTCCCCATGTTATCAGATTGAAACACGCACTAATAATGATAAACAAATAATCAAACACATTTTTTGACATTACTTTGCAGAGATAAGAATCTTTTTAGGCTCATGTAGGGAAAGGTTCTATTAAAAAGAAATTTTCTGAGCTGAGAAATAATAATCTAATCATATTATATAAAATGCATATGTGGCTTCCAAATGTGCTAATTCCTCTTAGCTTAGCTAGTTCCTCTCTTGAGCCACCAAATGTGGCTCCTAGCCTTGGCGAAGGTGAAGGGGGAAAGGCCCTCCATCGGACACTTACGGTAGCCCACTTAGATCACCTACAGTGCACCATTCAAAGGATGCGCCTACTGATGTTATCCGATGGTACCACATCTTCTGGATTTGACCGGATAGAACCAGATAGGAGAGGAAAATAGGATAGAGGAAGGGATGGATAGGAAATTTTAGGATTCATATACTCACTGGTTGCTCCTATAAGTTTTCCTGGTGGCCCTTCTTCCTGGCCGGGCCGACAACTAGGCTGTGATATTGAGGTCGATGTCACTTTGGTTTTCTTGTGACCCACGACGCTCCTGCATTCGTGGTCTGATTGAGAGTGTTTTATTCATAGGTTAGGTTAGGTTTTTGATTATAGAGATTTTAAACTTTTTCAGCGGCCCTTGGAAAACTTTACTCTACTCCTGCATCACACTTGCACCCTCATTGCCTTGAGAAAGGCACTCGATCCCTCGATCCAGCTCGTCCAGCAACGATGTTGTCAAGTCGACGTTTACACAAAGAATGATACTTTGTTCATTCCAAGTTTGTTCTTTTTATACAAGATTTTTCCTATATTGCCTTGCTGGTGAGGCCTCATCTAACGCCAGGAGGGCGTGGCTAAAGAAAAGGGAAACACAATTCAATCCTAAACAAATGGACGAACGAGGGTTGTTTATTTAGGTGCACGCAGGCGCAACATATTTTTTTATGGATAGCCACATGCGCCGATCAATCAGCGATCAGCTCCGCCTAGATATCCTTATTCTTGTCCTAGTTTATTGCCCTTCCGTCCAGCAGTCCTAAAACACCAAGACAGTGGAGCAGCAATTAGATTTTGTCCCACCCATCTCATTTTCATATCGCGGGAGGGATTCTCTAGATCTATTTTTATTGCTTAAGCGAGTTATTTGGGATTTCTCGCGTCCTTCATTATTTACACGGAGATAAGCTCCAAGATGCCTAACTTTTATTGCACTAATCGTATATGGTGGATAAGGTAACACAGTTAAACTATTTTGTTGCAAAAATCAATTTTATTATTCATCATAATTTCGAAGGCAAGGGCGATACAGCGATTATAGTGATCATGCAACTTTTCGATACCATTTTATAGTACTCTTTTCCAAAGTAGGCCTCAGTTTCTATAATCACTTCATCATCGGTCTTAAATTTCTTGCTAACGAGCATTCTTTTCAGGTATGCGAACAGAAAATAGTCGCTAGGGACCATATCTGGAGAATACGGTGGATGCGAAAATTATTCGAAGCCCAATTCAAGCAATGTTTCCATCGTGTTCATTGATTTGTGATTTTTCCATTTTTTTTTTCACAATAACAAAAGTTGCTTCACTGTCAATGCTGTAACTCACGAACCAATCGATCGGTTGCTGTCAAATTTTGACACGTATCCATTGAAAGATGGTTCTTTGTGATAGTCAAGTAGAATTTTGCAAGAGGATCCATTTAGACGCCAACTTTATGAACTTTTCAGCCGAACTTCTTCTTCTTCTTGAATGGCGTTAACGTTCCCTGTGGAACTTTTGCCGTCTCAACGTATGCATTAACTAGCGTCATTTATTAATACTTAGTTGAGATTTTCTAAGCCAAATAACACGCCTTGAATATGTATTCCGAGGGGCAAGCTCTAGAATACGCGTGATCACAGTGCAAGTCGGAGGAAATTTCTTTGACGAAAAATTCCTCCGACCAGAACGGGAATCGAACCCGAACACCCGGCATGATAATGTGAGACGCTAACCACTCGGCCACGGGTGCACACGGGTTTTCAGCCGAACGGTGACCTTATATTAGAAAAGATACAAGGAGTTTAACAGTGAGTGTATACTTTATTCTGTCCAGTACTGTATGTTATATTGTTTTAAGCTAAGCTGAAGCGGTATATATCGAATTAAGAAATCAATGCATACTTTCTTATACCTTTCCACTCTGCACCATTTTCTAATCAGGTGTACTTCCACTCGCAGTCTGACACACTTACTAAGATTTCATTGCACAATGGTCCAGGTGATGCATTTAAGTGGAAATTTGCATTTACCCTAGACAAAAACTGTCTTAAACAAAGTTATTACTCATGATAGAGCGCTCGTTTTAATGTTGTCAAAAATAGGATGACCAAAATTATCGATGAAATAAAAAATCTAACTTTCTTATCTTTATAGATAGAGGTAAATATAGTTCGACAATGTTGTAGCTCCAATTATTTGAGATATCTTTGTATAACAAAGTTTTTCTCTATCTCTTGAAATGACCGATATAGCGCCTTTTTTCTAAGTTACGTAAGGGTCACCATGTAAAAAACTGTTTTTTGCTCTAACTTTTATATTTCAAATTTTACATGCAAACTGTCTTCGAAAGACTTTTAGAACTTACTAACACAAACATTTTTCGATGCAGAAGACAATTTTGATTTAGAATTTGAAATATAAAAGTTAAAGCAGAAAAAAACACATTTTTTCATGGTCACCCTAATTCAACTTAGAAAAAAGCGTTAAATCGATTATTTTAAGAGATAGAAAAAAGATTTGTTCTACAAAATTGTTTAAAATAATTGGGGCTACAACATTGTTGAATTATGTTTATCTCTATCTATAAAGATAAGAAAGTTATATTTTTCATTTCATCGACAAGTTTGGTCACCCTATTTTTGATAACATAAAAATGAGCGCTCTATCATATGTAACAACTTTGTGTAAGACAGTTTTTGTTTAAACAATAAATATCTCCCACAAAGTTGTTTTTAGCGCCTTCTATCTGTGTTGCATTAGGGTAACTATGAAAAAACCGGCTTTTTTATTCTAACTTTAACTTTAAAACTAACTTTAAAATTCTACATCAAAATGGTCTTCGTACGACTTTTAGATCTTATCAATACAAACATTTTGCGATGCAGAACATGTCAATATCCTAATCCTGCTCAAAGTTATTGATGGGTTTCCATCCAAAAACTCATGATTTCAATTTTAATTTACTCAAACACAAAAAATAACATAGTTTTGAAAATCACATATTATATAGAGTTAAATGTTGCTTACCTCTATCTATAAAGATAAGAAAGTTAGATTTTTTATTCCATCGACAATTTTGGTCACCCCATTTTTGATAACATAAAAACGAGCGTTCTATCATGAGTAACAACTTTGTCTAAGACAGTTTTTGTCTAGGGAATAACTAACAAGCTCTAAATGCTAATTTCCGGAAACGCAATAGACTGTGCGATCAACGACAAAGTTCTTTTAGCTTTACGAATTTGCGCAATAGTCACCCCAGCAGTATCTAATATCGCGATCCGTCGATTTCACACGAAGTGATAATGATAATAATGAATAAAATCTTCTTCTTCAATGACACTTACGTTCCTAGAGGAACTTCGCCGTCTCAACGTAGTATTACCTGCGTCATTTTTATTTGTACTTAGTTGAGATTTCTATGCCAAATAACACGCCTTGAATGCATTCTGAGTGGCAAGCTCTAGAATACGCGTGATCACAGTGCAAGTCGGAGGAAATTTCTTTGACGAAAAATTCCCCCGACCAGAACGGGAATCGAACCCGAACACCCGGCATGTTAGTTATGACGCTAACCACTCGACCAAGGGAGCAGTGATAAACATACCAAGCGTATTTTTTCCCAAACGCGGAAACCTCTCAGGGTCTATTAGCTGTTGCCTGATATATGCCTTATTGCATACATAAGCCAACCATAAATTCTTGTCATTTGTAGCTAGCAACATATCGATTTCGTTGTTGCACGTCCTTCTTTTCTTTTCAGATCTGACCTCGGATTATAATGTAAAAATAGGCAATTGTTGCACACGGCTGTACAGCTCAATACAGTTGAGATTTTCTGGATCGAACTGATGAAAATAATACAGAGGAATACCCAATCAAGTCATGTTTTGCAGTACCGCCAACCACTTTATCCAATGAGTGAGTGCCACTCCACTGGAATGTTGGAGGCCCATTCTGTGTCAGTTCGTCACACTTCTTGGATGGAGAATTTCCCGTAGATGACGAACGATACCACCAATCCGAGGGAGTCGTGAGTGCTCATGACCAAGTATTTCTGTTTTGTTTGGATCGCTGGAACTTGTTCCTGGTATAGAGCTCAGCTAAATTTAACTGTTGTGGGTGGCTTGTGGGTAGCTTGTAGCTCTTGGAATAGAATCGGATTTGCGATATTATTTTCTAGCATACCTGCTTTCAGGTGCTCGCACCGGTTTTGAACTTCCAGTTCAAACCTGACCGGTATATCTAGCCGGTCAGGAGATGTTGCCTTAACCTTAGAAATCATGTTGTTCACGATTTGTTCAGAACATTCAAATAGTTGCTGTAGAGTGGATAAAATTTGCAGCACTGTCGATGGATGGTTTTGCAACTACTGACTGAATCTTTAGCACGTTATTCAGCGTTAGAATATTCGAAAACTTCCGTCGAATTTATATAAATACTCATAAACAATGGTCGGGGGTCTGCGTAGTCACATTGTTTGCGCGTTCGTTTAGTAAACGATCGATCTTGAGTTCAAAACTCAGGGCCCTCCTTAACCATCTTTGTGTTGTTAGAGAATAACTACGTCGACGCAACAATCATCAGCGATGGAGATCGATCCACGGTCGAAATAAGATCAATTCATCCACACAACTGCTCTGCTCTGCAAGACACATCGGGCTGCTGTTCTATAAATAACTCAACAATGATCAATCAACTGTCTTCGTTGTCCGGACTAACTGAATAATGGAAGAACAGAAAGAATACTCTTACGCCTAAATGGCTACTGTGTAAATGTACCATATGCAATGGTATATCTAGGATACGACCGCATATTTTCGACGTAGAACTACGCAATTATATTATGCAATCCAATTGTTTACTGCTTCGAATATTATTTTAGAATGCATCGAAATTTTCGTAATAGATTATGTTCTTCGTTACAAATAAAATTGATGAACGTCCTGTTACGTTTGATATGATGCCTAGGACTACCAAAATATGTTAACGGAAGGATTGTCAAACGATCATTGTATTTTACATTTCCCTCTGAAATTATTGCACATCTCATGTTTACGTAGTTCTCGAACCGCGAAAGTTCATTCACCTCTAGTATCTGAAATGGTGATTTTTTTTTAAATTTGGAACTTTAATGTTGGTTGCTTCGTGAAATCTCATCAATGATAGATCGTGTATGGTAGCAGTTGTGTTAAAAATGACTTGATATTTGAAAAGATTTATTTCAATTTTCATAAATATGAACCAAGGTGTGTTCCCGCTCGAGAACGGGCCGTTGCGTTTAAGCTGTTTGTTTTGTTGTGTTCATTTTCACCCAATGAAAGTTTATACGGCGAGAAAAATTAGAAAAGTGAATAAATGTTAGAAAAAGTGATTGCTCTACATACAGTATTAGGTGTTGTTAGTCCAATTGAAATTTGCATTGTGTTGAATAAACACTCAGAAAGAAAAAATTATAGAAGAAATTACCTTTTCCATTTCAAATATGTTTTCTTTATATTAAAGTAACATGTTTTTAATGATGAGAAAAATTTATAATTGTGTTCGGTATTGGTAATTATCTCATATTACATTGGTGAGCTTTTTTTCTTTCTTTATTTCATCCATACATAACACAGGAGGCATCTCGTCTAGGATCGCAGAAGGCGGTTTTTATCATATCTCGTTCCACTTCAGTATCTTCCCACAATCTAATCGACGTAAATAACATCGACCTAACATGGAACAACATTCCCGTCTTGCCTCCCCTTGTCTATCGTTCGTTGATCGAAAATACGGAATGATTAGCGAAACGAATCAGCATCACTGGTAGTTGCTTTTTCTTCAACGGTAAACTGTCATCTTATACAAAACAAATGGAACATACAACTGGTGAGTATGAAAACTATTTATGTTTTCAGTTTATAATTTATTTATTTATATTTCAGATAGTCTTTGGCAAATTTATCTATCTATTACATATCGTTGCAAGCAGAAGAGAATCCGCTGCAAGTCAATTCCAGCCTGCGAACACTATTCGATTCCCCTTCAGCGCCAGCGCCAGAAGAAAATACGAAAGGTGAATTTTGGATTGATATTTTTCGGAGAAGGAGTATGTATATCACATTTTCATAATGCTCAAAAACATCCCCATCGAATTAATTCCAGGCTTGCAAGAAGTTGATTGGAGACCACAGTTTCGGACTCAACATGTTTCTCGGCCGTTAGCGGAGCCCGTAGACCATTACAAACAAGTTGGCAAACACATGAACTCGTGTGTTACAATCGGTTCGAAAACATACCGCCGTCTAGCTATTCGGTGAAACCGGCTGAGATTCCTGATTATTATAATTATATCAAATACCCGATGGATTTAAAAACGATGGGGGAAGGACTGAAAAATAGGCGAGCTTGACAGTAAAAAATTGTCTATATTTTTCCATTCATTGCCGCTTGACACTCATTCTAGATATTACGTAGCATGAAGATTGTTCGTGGCAGATATTGCGCGTATTTTCTGAACTGTCGATCACCAGAATCTGAATATTATCGGTAGGCCAATAAATATCACATGTTCCTCTTAGATGTATCATATTACAATTATTTAGGTGCGGGAACACGCGTTACTATCACACCAAGATGATAGAGATCTGCCTTTGGGATAAATGATGTTGGCTACTCCCATCCGTGGCACCGATGGCTACACCTACCGATTCATGTGCAAGCTGATGCAAAAGACCTGCGAACTTCGTGTTGTTTTGATATTGCCGAGGAACTGCTAAGACATCTAATTGTGAAAAGATTCTTACATACTATGTTTAACTTCAAATAATACCATAAAGGTGGTGCGCACATGCCAAATTAGAAATTAGGAACATTAGCACAATAGTATGATTTGAATTAAAAAAAAAATACAGTATCAAAGATGAAAAGCTCAGACTGTATCACTTGCACTGTAAAAATATGTATTACCAAAAACAAACAACTGAATAAAAATGCATTTAAGCTGTAAAAAAAAAAAAAAAAAACATACTATGTTTGTGGATCGAACAACAAACTCTACCGGAACGAGTGCCACATGAGGAAAGAGAATTGTGGTTAGCGCATGTTCGTAGTGCCGATGCAGTATTGTCCGGCCACATTCTTCTTCGAGGTATGCTCAAGAATGGTTGAGTGTGCATGTATTTTTATTTCAGTTTTCGATAACAATAAAATTACAAAAATTATTCATAAATGTATTTTCCTTTTAATGCTTCATTTCTTCTCAATAACAAACCAAGGAAAATAAGAAGCAGGCAGTGTTGGAAGCAGCGCTGCAAGCAGGTCGACGCCTTGCACATGTTGGCAAAAAAGTGGCGTCAAGTTGTTCGATGAATGCATATAAATGGTCGATAAATCGATTGCAAGGTGGCAGCATTTGAGGTCGATTGTTGACATTTCATCGACCCAATCTTGGCAGGCAAAACGGAATGTGGGTTCCATCTGATACGCACCATCCAACGACTGTTTACCATACTTCTGTCATCATCACTCGGTAAACACTGGTGGAGTGAACAAACACTACCCAACAACCAAACAAAACGGCCTTTTTCAGGAGCATTGTCATAAAGCAAAAACCCATTCTCCAGATTGGTACTGGTCGGGCCGCACGTGCCAATAATCGTTCCAGGACACTTTTGTAGAAGACCAAATTTATCTTTGGCAAATTTATCTATCTATTACATATCGTTGCAAGCAGAAGAGAATCCGCTGCAAGTCAATTCCAGCCTGCGAACACTATTCGAAAAATTGATTCCCCTTCAGCGTCAGCGCCAGAAGAAAATACGAAAGGTGAATTTTGGATTGATATTTTTCGGAGAAGGAGTATGTATATCACATTTTCATAATCCGTATCCGTGCCAATAATCGTTCCAGGACACTTTTGTAGAAGACCGCATTCACTGTTTGCCCTGGAGGCACGAAACATGGTGGCGGCTCTCTGTTCCATAAATAAAATTGTGACGCGACAAAAAAATAACTGCGTTACTCTTATCAGCCAAAACTAGCTGCTAAATCGAGATAGCGGTTCACGGTAGAAACGGTAGCTGGCCAGAAGTTGGCGGACAGTAGTTTACGCGTTGGTGCGAAGATAGCTGCTGTTGAACATTGCCCCATTACTGTTAAACAGAACATAAACAGATTACAAGTGACGCATGATATTCTCTCACGCATGCCGATTGAATTGATTGATATGTTTTTGGCATCACTCGACCACTTTGTTCTCAACTATTGACTAAGCAAGCCAATCTATTTGGCATTAATTTCTAAGTTCAATTTTTGAGATGATGCTGCATCGCATCGGTGTATTGGTACTTGCAATCTTGTCCCATCTTGCTAACGGCTACGATTTCTCGGATGTTATCAAAGGAATAGACCAGCTGAAAATGCCCAACAAATACATAGTGGTGAACCGAATAGGTCAATGCGTTGGATTCAAGAACGCAACAATAGCTGCGTCCGAATTTCGAATAACGCGCTTCAACAAATCATACACGCTGGTAAACGGAGAGCTAACGTTCCATGACGACTTCCCCGATGGATACGACATTGCGATCCAGGTGAATAATTGTGATGACTTCAAGTCCCCGGCCAGCTGTCGACGGTACGGAGAACTACCTCAGATAAACGCGTGTATTTTTTTCGGCGGTACGAAATCCGTGTTCTCGATGTTGTTGTCCAATTTCGTTCCCAGATTGGAGTGTCCCATCGGAAAAGGTACCTACGCGATGGTAAACTATGCGCCAAATAAAGGACTGGTTGCGCTACTCCCCGGGTCGAGCAAAAGTTACTGGGAGATAAAATTCATTAGCAAACAAAATGATCGACTGATGTCGTGTATTATGATAGGCATCACCATACGACCGCTCAAAACGAAGAATTAGTGAATTGATGAAGACTTTTTAGGTAGCAACTTTTAGCCAACTTTCGTGTAAGTATGCAATTTGGTCAACCTATTATTAAATTCAACTGAGCTTCGTACTCATATTTCAGGTTGAAATCGTACATGGGTTGAAATTCCGGAATAGCATCGTTAAAATAACATCAATGCGTAGAACACAATTATAAATAAATTTGTATGTTCACACAGTGTTGGTTTCATATATTATCAGAAGTGAACTCTGCATCATGGAGTTATCTAAGAGGATCCACTGAAGATAAATGCCAGATGAGAATTCTTGCTCCTTATATCATTTGTTGATATTACTTCATATGTTTCACACACATGAGTTGATGTTCTAAAACAGTAGCATAACCACCACTTGAGAACAATTCGATCACAACTCCGTGATCTAGGTGAATCTTTTTTGATGATTTCAATTCCCGCCTGTCAACGATACGTAGAATCGCCCTAGAAGAAAGTTTGTTTTTTTCGGTGAGAACCGCACAAGTGTTCAGTTTTAGCCCTTTTTTTAAACAGTTACCCTCATACTAGTTTATACTCATAATAGTTTATACGGCGAGAAAAATTAGAAAAGTGAATAAATATTAGAAAAAGTGATTGCTCTACATACAGTATTAGGTGTTGTTAGTCCAATTGAAATTTGCATTGGGTTGAATAAACACTCAGAACGAAAAAAATATAAAAGAAATTACCTTTTCCATTTCAAATATGTTTTCTTTATATTAAAGTAACATGTTTTTAATGATGAGAAAAATTAATAATTGTGTTCGGTATTGGTAATTATCTCATATTACATTGGTGAGCTTTTTTTCTTTCTTTATTTCATCCATACATAACACAGGAGGCATCTCGTCTAGGATCGCAGAAGGCGGTTTTTATCATATCTCGTTCCACTTCAGTATCTTTTATCTGATACGCACCATCCAACGACTGTTTACCATCCTTCTGTCATCATCACTCGGTAAACACTGGTGGAGTGAACAAACACTACCCAACAACCAAACAAAACGGCCTTTTTCAGGAGGCCACCAAATCATTATCAAAGAGTTTAATGATGTAATTCTTCAAACATATCCAAAATCAACAGATAGCCTAACGGAATCCTACGTCAACTATGCGGTCGTGTCTCGGGCACAACCCTCCTGTGACTTTTCTTAAAACAAAGAAAAAACGAGATACTCAAAAGATTAGATATTAGTTTTCTACATATAGACCTTCTCTTTCCACACAAATTTTTGAACGTTCGTGAAGGTGTCGAAAGACGCGTTGAAACTGCTCAGTCGGTATGGAGTTCATAATACGCGTCACATTTCGTCGAATGTCTGGAACAACGTCAAAACGGTCTCCTTTCATAGCGTTCTTTAGCTTAGGAAACAAGAAAAAGTCTACCGGGGCGAGGTTCGGAGAATAGGAGGGATGGGTGATGTCAGTCACCTTTCATTTGGCTAGAACTGCGCTATCAAAATCGCGGTTTGCGCGGGCGCATTGTCATAAAGCAAAAACCCACTCTCCAGATCGGTACTGGTCGGGCCGCACGTGCCGTATCCGTGCCAATAATCGTTCCAGGACACTTTTGTAGAAGACCGCATTCACTGTTTGCCCTGGAGGCACGAAACATGGTGGCGACTCTCTGTTCCAAAAATAAAATTGTGACGCGACAAAAAAATAACTGCGTTACTCTTATCAGCCAAAACTAGCTGCTAAATCGAGATAGCAGTTCACGGTAGAAACGGTAGCTGGCCAGAAGTTGGCGGACAGTAGTTTGCGCGTTGGTGCGAAGATAGCGCCACTTCACGATTTTAGCGCACGGTAGTCCCGGAACTTTGCACTGTGTATGTCGTGTTGAGATTCTCACAGTTGATACTGCTGTTGAACATTGCCTCATTACTATTAAACAGAACATAAACAGATTACAAGTGACGCATGATATTCTCTCACGCATGCCGATTGAATTGATTGATATGTTTTTGGCATCACTCGACCACTTTGTTCTCAACTATTGACTAAGCAAGCCAATCTATTTGGCATTAATTTCTAAGTTCAATTTTTGAGATGATGCTGCATCGAATCGGTGTATTGGTACTTGCAATCTTGTCCCATCTTGCTAAGGGCTACGATTTCTCGGATGTTATCAAAGGAATAGACCAGCTGAAAATGCCCAACAAATACATAGTGGTGAACCGAATAGGTCAATGCGTTGGATTCAAGAACGCAACAATAGCTGCGTCCGAATTTCGAATAACGCGCTTCAACAAATCATACACGCTGGTAAACGGAGAGCTAACGTTCCATGACGACTTCCCCGATGGATACGACATTGCGATCCAGCTGAATAATTGTGATGACTTCAAGTCCCCGGCTAGCTGTCGACGGTACGGAGAACTACCTCAGATAAACGCGTGTTTTTTTTTCGGCGGTACGAAATCCGTGTTCTCGATGTTGTTGTCCAATTTCGTTCCCAGATTGGAGTGTCCCATCGGAAAAGGTACCTACGCGATGGTAAACTATGCGCCAGATAAAGGACTGGTTGCGCTACTCCCCGGGTCGAGCAAAAGTTACTGGGAGATAAAATTCATTAGCAAACAAAATGATCGACTGATGTCGTGTATTATGATAGGCATCACCATACGACCGCTCAAAACGAAGAATTAGTGAATTGATGAAGACTTTTTAGGTAGCAACTTTTAGCCAACTTTCGTGTAAGTATGCAATTTGGTCAACCTATTATTAAATTCAACTGAGCTTCGTACTCATATTTCAGGTTGAAATCGTACATGGGTTGAAATTCCGGAATAGCATCGTTAAAATAACATCAATGCGTAGAACACAATTATAAATAAATTTGTATGTTCACACAGTGTTGGTTTCATATATTATCAGAAGTGAACTCTGCATCATGGAGTTATCTAAGAGGATCCACTGAAGATAAATGCCAGATAAGAATTCTATCATTTGTTGATAGTATTTCATATGTTTCACACACATGAGTTGATGTTCTAAAACAGTAGCATAACCACCACTTGAGAACAATTTGATCACAACTCCGTGATCTAGGTGAATCTTTTTTGATGATTTCAATTCCCGCCTGTCAACGATACGTAGAATCGCCCTAGAAGAAAGCTTGTTTTTTTTCGGTGAGAACCGCACAAGTGTTCAGTTTTAGCCCTTTTTTTAAACAGTTACCCTCATACTCCTAAGGACACAGGTCACTTCAAACCATGTCAACCAGAATCGAAATCGAATTGGGTAAAAATGATGCAGCGTAGGATTTATCAACCGTTTTTATCTTTCTCTTCGTAGCCGCTTCGCACTACATGTAATACCCTGACCGATAATTATTGTATCCTTTCATGTATCAAATAATTAAAAACTGTTTGCTGCCGTATTAAGAATCTTTGCACCATTCAAACCAGATCATGAACGTGTTGTGAACGCCAGTTTGTTATCAACCATTAGTTGAGCGTGACAAGCTGAACTCAACGACTGTCTACCTCGTCTTCATAATGAAGATCCAAAGGGTAGCGATATTGGTACACTCAATATTGACCCATCTTGCCATGGGTTTCGATTTCATGGATATCATCAGAGGAACAGATCTGCAGAAAATACCCAACAAGTACATGGTGATCAATCGAATAGGTCCCTGTGCGGGATTTCGGAACACAACAATAGCCGTGTCCGAATTTCGAATAACGCGATTCAACAGGACGTGCACCCTGATAGATGGAGAACTTATTTACTACGAAAACTTTCCCCATGGATACGACATTTCCGTTCAGTTAAATAATTGTGACGACTTCAAGTCCACGGCCAGCTGTCGGCGGTCCCTAGAATTGCCCCAGATAAACGCTTGTATTTTTCATGGCGGATCAAAATCGATGTTCTCGGTACTGGTGGCTGATTTCGTTCCCAGTCTTGAGTGTCCCATTGGAAAGGGAACTCACGTATTGCGCAGTTTCGCACTGCCCAAAGGTTTGGTGGCATTTATTCCCGAGTCTGGCAGAACATTTTGGGAGTTAAAAATTATTGGTAAACAGAACGGTCGCAATCTTATGTGCCTTGCTGCAATGCTGACCATAAGACCACTCAAAACGAAGTATTAGTGACTTGATAATGATGATTCACTGCTGACGATTACCGTTTCTTTGTAAGTATGCAATTTGTGCGAGCATGTTAATCCTTTTTTTAAAATTCAAGCGAGTTTTGTATTTATCTTATAATACTTGATAAAGTTGTATAATGGTGGCAGTGCATTTGATATGAAAAAAACTGTAAAAAACTGAATAAAATAACCTAATGTACCACGTCTGCGAATTGAAATTATCCTTTTTTCAATGAAGAAAACACATATGTTTTAAAAGAACCTCAAAATATTTTTATTTCAAATAATTCCCATTTGAATCTACATCGTTGGCCCATCTCTCAGGCAAATTATGGATTCCTTTGCAATTTTTTGTTTTGTTTCGACAAAAACAATTCGCCGACCCATTTTCCGACATCTTTATATTCGGCGAAGTGCTGCTCTGCAAGTGCATGTCCCATTTGAACAGAAAGGTGATAATCGGACGTGGCCAGGTCTGGAGAATACGGCGAGTCCGATAACGTTTCCCAGATAAGGGATTTTTTTTTGCATCCTTCACGATTTTAGCGGTGTGCGCATGTGCGTTGTCATGCTGTGATATCATATTACTATGTTTTTGGATCCATCCCGAGCCCAATTTATTATTTGATGTTGGTCGCTATCTGTATTCACCCGGTTTTAGTAGATCGTGGTACATCATACCCTCCTGGACCCACTGGCTTTGCTGCACTAGGTGGAAGCCATGTTTTTGTGCTTAGGGTTCTCATACAACTTATTACACGATCCCTGGAACAGGACTTACCTGAGAACCTCTGAGGGTCCCTGTTATTTTCAAAAGTGTATGAAACATGTGTGATACATGATAAAAAGAATAAATAATGAAGTGTTTTTTACTCTACCACTTGTCCACATGATGTAAATTTAACTTCCGAGTTTATGACGCTTTTCAGCTTGCTAACTTTCATGATGATTTCACATGATTTGAACATGATTTCAAAAGGCTATTCAGTTGCTTAAAACAGGAGTTTTAATGTACTAGTTCTTGTGAAGAAAACGATATCCGAGAGTATTCATTGGCTTGTAGAATTGTATGGCAAATGTTCTGTTTCCAGAAAACAGCAATTTGTGAGTAATATTTTTATCATCAAAAACCAAAAAAGAACTTCCAAACCTGTCAAAGGCAATAAAAACTCCCAAATTACTTGGTATGACTTGAGCTGTAATTTTCCAATCCAATTTAATCCAATAATTCAGCCAAAACAAAAGCGACACATAAATTGATGCCGAGGGTAAATGAAGCATGATATTCTGCATTTCCAAAGCGCTACTTGAGCATCATGAAAAAAAAGTCGTCTTTCATACTAATGACGAGAAATCTATTTAGTCAAAACAAATTCTCATAAGTGTCTCCTCTAGGGTAGATAACATATCGATTGCCCAAAATTATTTTGACAGATTGAGATTATCGAAGATTCATGATTAAGAAAATCATGTTTGCGCAAATTTCATCTCCAGATGTTGAACAGAAGAAGATAACTGTCAATTTTTTTGGGAATCCCCTGTTGCATATAGGCAGCGACGAGAAATTTGAACACAAATATCTGGCCTAATTGTTAACCAGCATTTTTCGATTGGGCTGAATCGAGGTACCACTACTTCTACCTGTAGTGGCAGCTTGTCAGCAGCTGATGGAAATTTTAAATACTTTTATAAAATTACAAAATACAAAATTACAATCACGATAAAAAAATTCGCGATAACTTTTTAACAGACCTTCACAACGAAGCTAACACTGTTCCATTCGAACCATACTTCTCTGTTTACGGAAATCTATGCGCATATCACACCCAGCTCTCCTGGTCCGTTGGCTAACATTTCGGCTGAAAAGTTCATAAGGTTGACGTCTATGATGGCGCCTTCTGCAAAAATCTTCGTGGCTATCACAAAGCACCATCTTCCAATAGATACGTGTCAAAATTTGACAGCAATCGGTCGAATGGTTCGTGAGTTAAAGCATTGAGAGTGAAGCAACTTTTAACGGGTGTTAAATAAAAAATGAGAATTTTTTCAATAACATATAAAAAAAAATTTTTTTTTCGTCGATTTCAGTATTTTTGACGTAGAACTACGTCTTTCATTAAGGGTCTTTCATTTCATCAGAAAACAGGTCACGTTTTTATGAAATAAAGTTAACGTTAATAACTATTTTTGCCACGAACGGATTTTGGCGATTTACATACTAAACGAATCGGAAATTCCCTAAGATTTGTTCAATATGCTATACATTAGAATCCCCTGGTTTGTAAATGGTTAAAATTCATGAAAACTTTAAGCGTTTTCATTTTCTCATACATTTGTTCTGTCCATTTGTGTGCTTTCCCGAACAGAGCTGTCAATAACGAGCAACTTATCGACGACCAACGAAGGGGAAATCGTAGGATTTAAAGTCTCCGTGAACAAAGGAAAAGTAGAAGAATGAAGGGAAATACTTTTTTTTTTTATAATTCGTTTATTTGTACAGGCTCAGTTACATAGGTTTAAAGAAGCCAAACTCTCAACTATACTTTTACTATTAACATGTTTTCTTAATTCTACGGTTAATGAAATAGGAAACCGATTACTCGCGGTCGACTCGAGTTTAGAAGGGTGACACATTTTCTTTAGGAAAAGGATGGGATGTAAGGAGATTGTAACCATGTTCACACTCACACTCACACTCACTTTCACATTCATACTCACACATCACACTGAATTCTTAAACTATCCTTACATCTAATATGTATTAACAATTTAACTTATTCTAATGTTAGGGAACCGATAGCTCGCGAAGGACGAAAAGGAGGAGAAAATGGGGGGGAAAGGATGTAAGAACAATCACACTCGAAGATCGATATCTTTAAGGAAAACATATATTTGGGACATGTAATCAAGGTCTAACCGAGCCAACACATCTCTCACCGGCACATTGGGCTGCCTTCCTCGAGCCCGAAGGGAAATACTTGCCTAGAGTATAAAAGTAGATCTCGCTGGGGCAAATTTTCATTCGGCATCGAACTGTTGAGCAATCCAGTTCACTTTGCTTTCGCTGCGCTTCGATCTATGATTGGACCCCACCAGTGGTAATCCAACTTGGATATCGTCGTGTGGTTTTTTCAGTTCGTTTCTCGCGTTATTCGTGTCGTGTGTTTTTCTCTCCGCGTCATAAATTGGACGCTGTGTGATGAGTAAGAAGAAGAGGAGAGCAGGCTCGAGCCCTACAAAAAACGAACGCATTGCCAGGGGCAATAAAATTTCGAGGCAAGCGTAAAGTAATGAGGCACGCGATGTTGGTGCAGTGAAAAGCACTCTCACTGAACCGAGCCTTCGCGAGTGTGACACCGAATCGAACAACAGCAAAGTAGGCGATTTCGGAGCGTTGGTCGAAAATGTAAACGCCGTTACCCAGGCAGCAACCAAAATCAAGCTCCCCCGCCGGTGGTGAAGGCGGTCGCTCTTGACAAACTCATCAGCGAATTCGCATCGATGGATGTTACAGCAGGGTACAAGCTGTGTGGCATAATTCAGTCTTTTTCCAAGCAGTTAACATTGTTTGTTTTCCGTCCTTGCCTTTGAGAATGCATCAATGCATTAAACTGACGTTCTGGCGAAGCAGGCGTTAAGGTTGTGCGGTATTTGGAGAAAACCAAGCAACTTGAATGTCTTACTGGAATGTTATGAGTTATTTGGATTCGCGTACCGGTCGCAAATCTGCCTTCAACTAGGATTGCATTTGCCCTAATCTTTATCATAATGAAGCAATGCATGTTTAGTCACCAAGAAAGTAAATGTCGTTCTGGAATTTTGTATGTGATTAGGTTTCGCGTACCAGTAGCAAAACTTCCTCCACTAAGGGTGACAGCTGCGCTTCTCTCGAGCATGAGAAAGTAATGCAACTTTTTTTGAGGCCAGTAATATTAAGAGAAGCGTTTCTTTTGAGAATAGCGCAAAATGATGAGAAGTGTTTATATTCCTAATAATTTCAAGTCACCAATGTAATGGCTTTGTGTGCATGCTATGGCGAACGCTTGTTTTGGCGCTTGGTTTACGTTGTACGGACGATACCTAGAGGTGCGATTCCACTGAGGCAATACTAAATAACATGTAACATGATATTTGATACTTGCAAGTGTTGTCATTGTTTTTGTTTCCATGCGGTGCCAAAGATATATTGATGTAGGTATAAGATGTGGAATAATGGTGCTGGTGAAACATGTATACAATCGACTGTAGCCGAGTCTATGTCTATTGCGAAAAAGGCCACCGGAATATCGTTCGAGGTTAATTTTCAATGCATTGACATGAATTAAATTGCGACATGATCAGCTAGTGTATTGTCTTGCGAGGGCAAGAATGAATCATCAATCAATTACCGTCTACTGATTCTACAATGAAAAAACCATTTCAGAGATTATTCTACTAAGTAGTTGTTTCTAAAATTTCACATCATTATAGAATAATATCGGAAGGTATAAACAAGCGATTTATAAAAAATAACAGCGTAGTTTTACGTCAACAATGCGGTCGTATCTTGGACACAACCTCCTATAATTTTTTATTAATAACATAATGTATTTTCTTCAAAACAATGTCAGTGAATGTTTGAGTAAGGGCCGTGGTCTGCTGTTCGACGTAACTTTGTCGCGATGTTCTCACAAGAACGTTGTACGGCACTTACGTCCATTTTCCGGATACAATTCCGGATTGTTGTAGTCAGTTGCTTCGTGTCCTTGGCCCTCCATTTGTTTTTATACACTAGGGCACTGAGTGAGCCAAAGAAATCCTCTATTGGGCGGCACTGGGGCAAGTTTGTTGGGTTACGATCTTTCGGCACGAACGGTATCTTTTTCTCCTCAAGATACGCCAGCGTCTTCTTGGCGTAATGGGAAGACGCCTTGTCCGGCCAGAAGACGTACTTCCCATCCGCGTGATGCTCGTTCAGGAACGGCAGCAGGATTTTATCGAGGCACTCTTCTCGATAGATTTGTTGGTTGATTGCCAGACAGCTCGGCTTAAACCAAGGCTTTGAAATGCCCCGGTCGGAAATGGCGATGTACAACATAACCTTGTGCTTGAACTTGTATTTCACTTCAGGCGGTGTTGATGACTTGTCGCTGAAGTAGTAATTATCATTTCCTGGAATATGCGTTTTGGACAGTGGAAAATAGCTTTCGTCGTCCAGAACGAAAGACGTCCCGCGGTATTTTTTTGTCATCCACCGACACTGTGATTTAACCGTCTCAATCTGCTCCTCCGTGTACTCCGGCGACCTCGTCTTCTTCCTGCAGACGATTCCTTCCATCATGAGGGTCCGATGGATCAATACGTGGGAGCATATTTCCGACCGGCGTCACGCAGGCTGGTTGCGTCCTTGTTGTCAACAGCTTCTTTAACGATGTCTTCCTCTGCTTCGTCATTATTGTCATCGGACGGCCACTTCCGATCTTCCGCTCTACGTTCTGGGAACCCAGGATACGATATACCGTACTGACAGGTACATTTTCTTCCTTAAAATGTGCCACCGTGAACTTTTTTCCTTGCTGGAAATGCGTTTCGTAGAACCGTACAATGCGTTCGCGGAGCACGTGCTGTTTCGACGCCATCTTTGCTTTGACTAAATTCAAACTAGCAAAACACGCCTACTGTTTCTAGGGAGCCCAAAGAGCAATTTTCTTGGAGAAAGAAAATTTTACGCTCTTTATTTGAGTTACTGAAAGGTATTGAAAAAATTCTCATTTTTTATTTAACACCCGTTATTATTGTGAAAATCCTTAAAGTGTCACAAATCGATGAAAGCGATGGCAAAATTGCATGAATTGGGCTTCGAATTGCTTCCGCATCCACCGTATTCTCCAGATCAGGCCTCCAGCGACTATTTTCTGTTCGCAGACCTGAAGAGAATGCTCGCTGGCAAAATAACTAGGACCGATGATGACGTGGTTACCGAAACTGAGGCATATTTTGAGGAGAAACCGAAATAGTACTATAAAAATGGTATCGAAAAGTTGCAAGATCGCTATAATCGCTGAAGGCAATTATGTTGAATAATAAAATTGAATTTTGCGCAAAAAAAACTGTGGTATCTTACAAACTTTTCAGCCGAACTGTTATATCTGTCTTCATACCAGAAACGGACTACCATGGCGTTGGAAAGTTTTCCTTTACAATCTGTTATATCGGAACTGTGAAAGCGGAGAAATTGTTTGTATCACTTCCATCGACATAATTCCAGGTTAATTCTTGGTCCGAATTACTGTCAATAGATCCAGCTGAGATATCTTTTATCACGATGAGAAAAAATAACGGCGAAAATATGCATCCTTGTCTCACTCCAGCAGTAACCCTTATAGGATCCGACAAGACACCGCCGTGTAGAAATTTGCGCGAGAATACTTCATTGTGGACTTCGATGAGATGAACGAAATTCTCGGTGACTCCTCTATGTGAGGGTGCGGTCGAGATATTTTCACGACTGAGCAAACACTTTTTCAAAAACAACGACGAGAGTAGAGCGGGGCAAAGGTGTGCACCTAACTGTTGACGTCCAATAACTCTTGAAATAAAAGCAAATAAAATTCAGTTTGCTTACCAAATTGTAACTATATGTATTACCTTCGAAACGTAGTACAAGAATTTCTCGAGTTTTGTTTGTAGTTAACCAAAAACCTATTTTGAAACAAAATGGCAAATGCGTACTTTTGCCCCTTAGTGGAGGCAAAGGTGCGCACCGTACGGGGCAAATATGATGTTTTATGCGAGGAGATGAGTGGGTATTATGATCGAACATACCACGTGGAAACTTTTGGAAGGGAGGAGACTGACAATATAAAAATCTGAAAATGTCGAGCATTTGAAACAGAATTCTTCTTTGTTAACAAACTAACTGACCCGGTGAACTTAGTTCCACACAGATATGCTATATTGATATAAATCATTTCGAACACTCAAGTTTCCACAGAAATTATTTCTATAAAAATAATAATACATAATCCATACTCGCTGTATATAATTTCTTTTTTGACATATAAACCTGATGCAGACTAAGACGCATCAATCCGGATACTGACTGTTTAAACCGTTGTTCCGTTCTTGAGTTAAATCGTGAGGAACGTATACCAAATCATTTTTATTAATATAGATCAAGTTTATAAATACATAGTTACCTCCGCTTGATTTATTTGCAACTCATTGTTGAAAAAACAATATTTATTCGAAGTTCATTGTGAAAACATAAACATAAACGAAACATAACCGTTACTGAATTGAATGCATGGTGAAAATGAAAACATTTTTAATTTGAAATTCATTTTGAATTATTTTTAAGCAATTGTTTATTTTTCTTCCTCATCTTGGATTCGGTTCTGAGAATTCCGACGCTTTGCCTTGGAGCGCCCCTGAGGGGTTCGAAGAAACAGACGATGGTTCCTCATGAAGCTAGAATCCCAATTTCTTCCTGCCAGTTTTGCAACTTGGTTGAATTCGTGCTGGAGGCTTCCGCAAAATCAAACGCAAGACGACGTTAATCTTTTAGAGTCATACCAATGCAGTGGCTTCCGCAAAATCAAACGCAAGACGACGTTAATCTTTTAGAGTCATACCAGTGCAGTGGTCCGCCAGATCATCAGACTGCTCACTCATAAATACTTGTCTCAACCGCCCCAGGTGCCTGCTGGCACATCCCAGCAGAAGTAGAAATGTCAATAAAAGAAGATTCGAATCATAAATCACTCACAGATATGAGCCTCTTCCTCAGAGCTGGTTCAGAAATATTGAGGTCTGCCGCAATTCGACGCTTCGAGACTCCCTTCCGAAGCCTCGAAATGGCCCGACATTTAAGCATTTCTGGAGTGCATTTCTTCAAATTAGTTTCTTCTTGTGGGTCCCGTTAAAAATTTGGTTGAAAACATTTTATAATTTTTTTTTAGAGAAAAACTCTGGTGCATGCTTTTGCCCCACAGCCACTGCTCACCTTTGTCCCACAAGCACTTTTTAAACTAATCGAATTTTTAAAAAAAGCTCTTGAATGTTTTCACAAAAACGAAAACGCACTATCATCTACTATAAAATGAAGGTTTCCTTGACAGTGTAATTTCAAACCTTCCTGTTATTTTAGATAAGATAATCATCATCTTCAAAACTGAAAAAAATAGATCAAAACATTGCATAACTCTTATTACCTCATAACTTTTTGTCACGTTCATGAAATGTATCTTGTTCGTATGTGTGAGCTGCTGGTGTAATAATGTATCAATCGAATACACTGTTGTCGAAATTTTATACTCGTTTGCTTCAAACAGGCCAATGCGCACTTTTGCCCAGCACTACTCTAGCAGTAGAAGAGAGTCCTGGAAATCGTTGTCTCGTTCTACACTCTGTTCAACTTGTATAAGATCACCTTGAATATACACTCGACAAAAAAATTAGAGGAACAGAGCGCGAAGTCGGATATTTTAAGTGATTTTTGACATGCTGTATATTCGTGAAAATCAACGCATATCGATGAGAGGCGCATCATTTTGAAGCTACAACTTTCAGGTATTAGAATATTTTTCGTACATATTTTTATCTTGATAAGTGTTGGTATAGTGGGCAACAATAACGGGAAGAAATTTAAAAACGATTTTTCTTTGTTTTTTTCAAGAATATTCTGAACAAACTCAATTTTTTGCCAACCAACTCAACAGCAAATTCAATTAACCTTATCATTCAGCTTTTATTTGGTTCCAAGAACGTTCCAGTAGGACCTTCCCACACATAGATATTTCAGTTTGAATGAAAAGTTACCCCTTCGTCTTTGACGATGAATAATTTAATAGAAAACCAACGCACCGCAAATCGAAACACAGTTTTGAAAACTCCAACAAATTCTGCACAAGGATAATTTATTACTTTGACGAAAAAAAATTATTTAAATTTTTTGCTTCGATTTCAAAAAAGTGCCAAAAAAAGGATTTTTATAGTGTTTTACAAAATCCACTGTAGTTCTTCAAATATCACAGTTAGTTCTAATGTTTGTAGGCAAATTCTTAGCCTGGTGTATTCCCTAAACATCCGTGAACGTTTCATATTGATACGTTCAGCCGTTTTTTCTAGCCGATTTTTCAAAGTTTGGAGTAAATTAGAGGAGCATTTAATCGCAAATCGTACCAGAAGTATAAAATCATACGCGACTCTCAGAATGAACGATTCGTAACTTTCGTATCTATGAGTTTGTGGGGGTGGAGTGCGTGTATGTGTGGAAATTCGTTTGAATATGTGTGAGTATCATCACTCCTTACAATATTTGTACATACAAACGCATGAAAACGAAACTTACGAATCGTTCGTTCAGAGAGTCGCGTAGGATTTCGTACTTCTGATACGATTGCGATTAAATGCTCCTCTAATTTACTCCAAACTTTGAAAAATCGGCTAGAAAAAACGGCTGAACGTATCAATATGAAACGTTCACGAATGTTTATTTTTACACTAGGCTAAAAATTTGCCTGCAAACAATAGAACTGACTGCGATATTTGCAGAACTACAGTGGATTTTTTTTTTTTTTTTTATAAATTCGTTTATTTTTACAGGCTCAGTTACATAAGTTTAAAGGAGCCGAAATCTTAAATATATTTTTAAAACTATATATATGAACAATTTTCTTAAATCTATGGTTAGTAATGTGGGAAACCGATTACTCGTGGTGGACTCGAGATTAAAAGGGTGACATTTTCTCAGGAAAAGGATGGGGTATAAGGAAAGTATTACAATGTTGATAATCACACACACTCAATTCTTAAATCTATTCGTACATCAGTTGTGAATTTACATTTCATTCTTCTGTTTATAGCAAGCGGACCAATTACTCACAAAGGAAGAAATGGAGGGTATAAGGATATAAGGATAATCACACACGAACATCGATAGATTTAAGGAAAACATATATTTGGGACATGTAATCAAGGTCTAACCGAGCCAACACATCTCTCACCGGCACATTGGGCTGCCTTCCTCTAGCCCGAAGGGAGTTCTCTAAATTCGATCTGGCAACAAGATACACCTCACACGACCAAACAACGTGTTCGATGTCGTGGTAACCTCGGCCACAAACGCAGATATTGCTGCCGGCCAGATTGAAACGAAAGAGTAGCGCGTCTAACGAACAGTGATTGGACATAAGTCGGGAGAAGGTGCGAATAAAGTCCCGACTCAAGTCCAGACTTTTGAACCATGGTTTGAGGCTAACCTTAGGGATAATCGAGTGAAGCCACCGGCCCAATTCATCTTCGTTCCATTTGCGTTGCCAGTTAGCGATGGTATTTTTACGGACTAAAGAGTAAAATTCATTGAAGGCGATTTGACGCTGATAAATATCGCCTTCAATCGCACCTACTTTTGCTAATGAGTCAGCCCTCTCATTACCCGGAATTGAGCAATGAGAAGGGACCCACACAAAGGTAATGACATAACAGCGTCTGGATAAAGCACTCAAAATTTTTCGTATTCTCTCAAGGAAGTACGGCGAGTGCTTTTCCGGCCTCACTGAACGGATAGCTTCGACAGAGCTAAGACTATCCGTTACAATGTAATAGTGTTCAACAGGTCGTGAGGCGACGCTGTCCAGCGCCCAATGAATTGCTGCCAATTCAGCAATATACACTGAGCAAGGATTCTGAAGACTGAGTGAGGTGCTAAAAAATTCGTTGAACACTCCAAATCCTGTGGACTCATTTATAGTGGACCCATCAGTAAAGTACATATTATCATAATTGATACCCCTATATTTTTCATCGAAGATCGTTGGAGCGATCCTCGATCGTTGGTAATCTGAATATCCATGGATATCTTGCTTCATGGACAGATCAAAAAGCACAGAGGAATTGATGTAGTCAGGGAAACAAACACGGTTGGGAATATACGAAGAAGAATCAACCTGCATGGAGATGAATTCATGATATGAACTCATGAATCCGGAGTGAAAATTTAGCTCGATCAGCCGCTCAAAATTTCCGATCACCAATAGGTTCATGACCTTACACCGGATGAAGAACCGAAGAGATAATAAATTGAAGCGATCTTTTAGTGGGAGTAGGCCTGCCAAAACCTCGAGACTCATGGTATGCGTTGAGGGCATACATCCCAACGCAATACGGAGACAAAGATACTGAATTCGCTCGAGTTTAATTAAGTGTGTTTTGGCAGCTGATTGAAAACAGAAACTGCCATACTCCATCACTGAGAGAATAGTTGTTCTATACAACATTATAAGATCTTCGGGATGGGCTCCCCACCAGGTGCCGGTAATTGTACGGAGAAAATTTATTCTTTGTTGGCATTTTTTACTCAGATACCTAATATGGGCCCCCCAAGTACATTTGGAGTCGAACCAGACCCCAAGATACTTGAATGACATAGCATGAGTGATCGGTTTACCCAAAAGTTGAAGCTTTGGTTTTGCTGGTCTATGCTTCCTAGAAAAAACCACCATCTCTGTTTTCTCCGTGGAGAATTCGATCCCTAGCCCAATGGCCCAGGTTGAAAAATTGTTCAAAGTATCTTGTAAGGGTTCTTGTAGGTCGGATTCTGTTGATCCTACGACAGAGACCACTCCATCATCTGCAAGTTGTCTTAGGCTGCAATTTTGTGTAAGGCAATTGTCGATGTCGCTTACATAGAAGTTGTACAAAAGGGGGCTTAAACATGAGCCCTGGGGGAGGCCCATGTAAGAGACCCGACTTACTGCCGAATCTCCGTGAGAAAAGTTCAAATGCTTCTCACAAAGCAAGTTATATAACATATTATTCAATAGAGGCGGCAGACCCCGAGAGTGTAATTTGTCTGTCAAAACCTCTATTGAAACAGAATCAAAGGCCCCCTTTATGTCCAAGAATACTGAAGCCATTTGTTTTTTTCCGGCGTAAGCCATTTGAATTTCTGAAGAAAGCAACGCAAGACAATCATTCGTCCCCTTGCCCCTGCGGAACCCATATTGTGTATCTGAGAGTAGGCCATTCGTTTCAACCCATCGATCAAGGCGAAACAAGATCATTTTCTCCAACAATTTCCGTATACAAGACAGCATTGCTATTGGGCGGTACGAATTGAAGTCGGACGCGGGTTTTCCGGGTTTTTGAATAGCTATAACTCGTACTTGTCTCCAATCATCTGGAACAATATTATTCTCCAGAAACCGATTGAATAAATTCAACAAGCGATGTTTCGCCACATCAGGGAGGTTTTTCAGCAAGTTGAACTTAATTCTATCCGATCCCGGAGCAGAATTGTTACATGAAAGCAGAGCAAGAGAGAATTCTACCATCGAAAACTCGGAATCAAGATCGCACCTATCTTGTGGTATATCTCGAACAATTTTTTGCACAGGAGCGGAATCAGGACAAACCTTCCGTGCAAAATTCAAAATCCATCGATGTGAATATTCCTCGCTTTCATTGGATGAAGAGCGATTTCTCATGTTTCGAGCCACTTTCCATAATTTTTTCATTGACGTTTCTCGTGACAAACCTCCCACGAAATTTCGCCAATAAGCACGTTTTTTCCCTTTGATCAAGTTTTTAAATTGATTTTCAAGGTCCAAATACGTCTGAAAATTTTCAGGGGTTCCACGTTTCCGAAAAGCTTTGAATGCGTTCGATTTATCCTGATAAAGCTTGGAACATTGGCTATCCCACCATGGATTGGGAGGCCTTCGACGAATAGTGGAGCCTGGGATGGGTTTCGTTTGAGCGCGAACCGCGCTGTCATAGATCAAACGAGAAAGGAAGTTATACTCCTCCAATGGAGGTAAACCATCTCTGGAATTGATGGCTAGAGCAATCGCGTCCGCATATTTTTTCCAGTCAATGTGTCTTGTGAGGTCATATGCCATGTTTATAGATTCAGAAAAATTCGACCCAATGGTGATGGAAATTTTGATTGGCAAGTGATCACTACCGTTGGGGTCCTGGATTACATTCCACTTGCAATCTAACGATAGTGAATTCGAGCAAAGCGAGAGGTCAAGAGCACTTGGGTTAGCAGGAGGTTTAGGTACACGTGTTGTTTCCCCAGTGTTCAAAAGTGTCATATTGAAGCTGTTACAAAGATCATATATCAACAGTGAACGATTGTCGTCGTACTGTTCCCCCCAGGCAGTTCCGTGAGAATTGAAGTCTCCCAAGATCAATCGTGGCTCAGGAAGGAGTGAGCACATGTCAACAAGTTGCTTGCGGCTAACCGCAGCTCTCGGAGGCCAATACAAGCTGACAATACAGAGGTCTTTTCCTCTGATGTTTGCATGACAAGCAACAGCTTCAATCCCTCCAATAGGTGGAAGGTCAATTCGAAAAAATGAGTGGCACTTATTGATCCCCAATAGCACCCCTCCGTATCTGTCATCACGGTCCAAGCGTATAATATTAAAATCGTGGAAAGAGAGATCATCTCGCGAAGAAAGCCAAGTTTCGGACAGAGCAAAAACATCACAATTGAAGTTATGAATTAAAAATTTGAATGTATCCAATTTAGGGATAAGACTACGACAATTCCACTGTAAAACAGTGATATCTCCGACCTCTCTATTTGAATTAGACATCAAGAGAGATAATCATTGCAAGGAGGGGCCATGTTTGCATCAATTGTTGCAAAATTGTCTTTAATACTGGAAGCATTGATATGACAATGGTTCTGATGGAGTCGGAAACATTAAAGCATGTGAAGATTTGAGCCACAAGGTCAGTCAACTTTATAAATCCCGATTGGGAAGTTGAACTGGTCGGTAAAATAGGGACAGTTGGGGTTTTTGATGTCCCTTCGAGTGCTGGGTCGTTCGAAGGTGAATTATTCCCACGGAAGCCAGGAGGAACCTGATTTTGCTTGTCCGCTGCACTCGATTTTTTAGGCATGCTAACAGAGGGTATAACCGGAGGGGCTTGTCCTTGAACTTTGGGAGTGGTCACATTTTTGCGCCGGGGATTCCCTTGGAAGATGTACGGTGTTCCCTCGTTAGCTGTATCCGCTTCCATTTCGTCAACTGGCAGCGAAGCGAAGACATTGTTTGCGGTTAAAGGTTGTTGCTGTTGGGCCAATGGAGAAGCGCCCTTCAAAATTTCCGCAAAAGTGCGCTTCGAGCGTTCCTTTAAAGAGCGCTTCTGCTTCTCCCAGCGACTCTTGTAAGTTTCACAAGCCGAGAGCACGTGCGGATTTCCTCCGCAATATGGACACTTTTGCTCAATCGCACTGCAGGATTTGTCCACATGTTGCTCTCCGCAAGTGGCACAGCGCTCCTTGTTGGCGCAGTAAGCTGCTGTGTGACCAACTGACTTGCATTTCAGGCAAGTCATGGGCTTTGGCACGAAGAGTCGCAGCGGTAGCCTCAATTTGTCCACCATAACGTAGTCAGGGAGGGCGGAGCCAGCAAAAGTGACTCTAAACGAGTCGGACGGCGTAAATTTCGATTCTTTCCCTTCCTGGGAGACTTTGCCGAGTTGTCGGCATTCTAAGATTTTAACCTTAATCAAAGGCAGCTTTTTAAATCTGCCATCTCCTTCCATAATTGATTTGCACGTCAGACCCGTTTCGGTTATCACCCCCGAGATTTCTACGTCATGGGAAGGCACGTAGACACGATATTCCAGGGTAAACCTCTGGTCGACGACAATACCGTTTGCGTCTTTCCGATCAGCCACGACAACACGCAGTTTGGTCGGTCTAACCTTCGTAATTTCTGTCACGGAGGAGTATCTTGCCAGATCTTTCATGATCTGAATAACATTAAGTGCTTTTCCGTTTGGCTTAGGCCTGAAGAAAACAACCCACGGACCAGTTCCAGGTGCATCTTCAGGATAGACCTTGACACGTGGAGAGAAGACAACAGGAGGAGAAGGAGATGACGAGGATTGAAGGGGATCGGGGACAACAGGATGGGGAGGCGAAATCTGAGCTGGGGTAGGAGCGAGGGGGGTTGGAGAGGAGATATTTGCAGGTTTTTTAGAGGGGGGCTTGCTAGAGTTAGCAGACTCGTCCCCGGACGAAACATCCTCTGATGTAGGAACGCGTTTAAGTGTCTTCGCTGTTCCTTTATTTGTTTTTTCAACCAGAGGGGAGTCATCATCAGAGATCTCCATATCTGGAGATCCTCCCCCTCCTTCTGCCATTCCGTAATTGGTACCTCTAATCTAATATTTTGTTTTAATAATAATAATAATTAAAAATAAAAAAAAAATAAAAAAAATAAAATCTTATATCTTATAAATTATAACTTATATCTTATTTATTTCTATTCACCACAATGCACCCAGTGCTGATGAACTGGCAACCGCTGCTTGCTTCTCAATCGGAGCGCTTGAGCGCTCGGCACTATCACACACCACTAAGAAGTGATGCTCTCCTTCACACTGCTGTAAGTGAACAGCGAATCGCGCTGGTATTGTGTGCGTGCAACTGAGCACCGATGTCCGACTTCGATTGCGATGGCGACAAATCGGCGAAAACTGAAAGCCGGCTGGCCTTGCCAGGCTTTGATGATTCTGCTTTTCTCACTAATTCCGAGTTCACACTGCGTTTTACGATATCTCGAACAGTTCGAAAACGCGCGAAAAAAGCACACCCGGGCGATAAAAAAAAAATAACAGCCAACGGTAACCGAAAACAATGCTTTAACGGAGACGCTCACAGCACATGACCGGTTACTCGAAGCTTATGCCGAAGAATGAGGCAGTGGATTTTGTAAAACACTATAAAAATCCTGTTTTTGGCACTTTTTTGAAATCGATGCAAAAAAATTTAAATATTTTTTTTTTTTTTTCATCGAAGTAATAAATTATCCTTGTGCAGAATTTATTGAAGTTTTCAAAACTGCCTTTCGATTTACGGTGCGATGGTTGTTTATTAAATTATTCATCGTCAAACACGAAGGGGTAATTTTTCATTCAAACTGAAATATCTCTGTGTGGGAAGGTACTACTGAAACGTTCTTGGAACCGAATAAAAGCTGATGGATACGGTTAATTGGATTTGCTGTTGAGTTGGTTGGCAAAAAATTGGGTTAGTCTATTTAAAGTATATTTAACGTGAATTTCGCCATTTGTTTATTTATTGGGCTTAAATATGATAATTTCAACTGTCCAGTGTTTATAAAACCATTTCAAAAATAATAAGTATTATCAATGAAAAATTCAAAACAATCGGCAGATTTATATGTCAATAGGTGGTAACCTTGTCATTTCGGTTAATAACCTGGAAAATTTTTGTTTGCTTACTATTTACTAAATTTTGCACAACGGATTTCTCGATACTTTCACATGGCTCCGAAATTACGGCCTTGAGTTCATCAACCGTGCTGTACTGCTTTCCTTCAGCGTAAATTCTGCGTACTAGAATGACCCAAAGATTTTCAACAGGATTCAAGTCTGGAGAGCGAGCCGGCCAGCCCAATAAGTCAAGTTTTTGGTACCTAATCCATTGCTTAGTTTCTTTGTTGGTATGAATAGCGGCTTTGTCTTGCTAAAAAAGTTTTTTTTTGCGACGATATCTACGCAAAACGGTAGGAGGGAAGATTCCAGAACATACATACAATCCTTGCTCTTCATTTTGAACCATGCACGAGCCTCCACCAAAGTTCCTGGTTGAAAAATGTTATAACCTCCTTCTGTGAATCATGCCAGTACCCGTTGAAACCATCACAACGTCACTGGAGATAACCTAGCAACGTAAGAAAATGTCGTCTTACATTGAAGGACTTTATGGTATACAGCAAAATGTATACTTTTGAAAACATTTTTTGTCTTAACATACTATGTCCCACTGTCGGTTCATGTGAGCTTCAGTGAAACTCAGACGTCTTTCGATGTAAAATTAGGAGCTCTAACCTTTTAAGCTCCTTTTATGGAAGGACTTTTTACCAAAACGTCCTTACGAATTGTCTCCCGGGAAACATTTAAATTCAAAGATTTCTTTATTTGCATAAGCGATTTTGAGATATTGAAAGCTGTATTTACTATTTCCCGCTTATCCCGGGCAGAGGGCTTCGAGTTACGTGGAGCTCACTTCTTCTTACAGTATCCTTGGGGATTTGCCAAATATTTGAGCACTACTTAATACGATCGTCCAATCCGACAAGCATTTTTCCTGATATCATCATTTTCTTGGTGAAATACATCGATTTGTTCTTTTTCTCTCTCCGTGAGCATTTTTCCCTCCGGCATTTTCCAGATTGATTGATCAAAATAACTAAAACAACGGAAAATGTAACTGGTCTTATACAAACTTGACACTTGAAAAATACAAAAACATTAGTTTACGCTCAGCGCTTGCACATACACATATGAAAATCATGCAGTGTATGGTAGTCACCAATACCTATACACTAGAATATAAATTGAAGCATTGTTTGTTTACAATGACACAAAGCAGCAAGATCATCACCTGGTTCATAGGAGTTGGACAGAGTGTATAGCTTCTTCTATCTATATAAATAAAAATGGATCGCCGAATGTGTTGATAAGAGCAAAACTCGAAGAAGGAAAAGGCCGATTTAGGGCTGTCTTTATTCTATCATATTTTCAGTATCAAACATTTATTCCATGTAAAGGAGAAACATGTTATTTGCAAATGATTGGAAAATCTTGAATGAGATTTGTGTCTGAAAATAATCCCCTAACAATGATATTATAATGACGAATTTTGGTAGAAGTGCAGGGTTTTCCATTTCGGGCTTCCGAAAGTATACAGCCCTGCGCTGACAACCGTTTGACATAGCTGTCAACCAAAGCGTCATATCGTTGGTTGAATGTCTACCATTTTACAATATAGATCGTTTCAGCATCGCACAACGTGTTAATTTTGTTAAATTATACTATAAAAATGATGAAAAACCGACAAATGTTTTTCGAGCATTACGGACGGATTTTGGTCGTCATGGACGGCCTACGGAGCACACAATCGCTAATGTAGTGCGTAAATTCGAACAAACTGGATCCGTAGCGGATATTGTGAAACCTGTGCATCATCGTAATGTGCGTTCGGCCGAAAATATTGCTGCTGTTGCTGCCATTGTGGAGGATGACCCGAATGTTTCGATTCCACGGCGTGCTCAGCAATTGGGCTTGTCAAACACATCATTGTGGCGAATTTTGCATTTGGACTTGCACCTACATCTATATAAACTCCAACTGGTACAAAAATCAGAGCGTGGTGACCATGGAATGCGTCGGCCATACGTCGATTGGGTGAACGAACAACAGTAGCAAAATGCTGAATTTTCGCATCAAATTTTCTTCAGCGATGAGGCACATTTCGAGCTCGGTGGCTATGTGAACACCCAAAATTTCCGTATATGGGACTCAGAAAATCCACACGTGATTGTTGAGAGGCCATTGCATCCGCCAAAAGTCACTGTTTGGTGCGCATTATGGTCTGGTGGAGTCATCGGGCCGTATTTCTTTGAAAATGAGGACGGCGAGACGGTAACTGTGAATGGTGAGCGCTCTGGCCGCATGTTAACCGATTTTTTTGCCACAAATTGAAGATATGGATACGGATGACATGTGGTTTCAGCAGGAGGGCGCCACGTGCCACACAACACGACTGAACATGGCCATATTGCGAACGAAATTTGAGGGACGCATAATTTCGCGTTTTGGTGATGCCAATTGGCCGTACAGATCATGCGATTTGAACCCGCTAGACTTTTTTTTGTGGGGTTATGCGAAAGACCATGTCTATGCCAACTCTCCGCAAACTCTTGAACATTTGAAAGACAACATTCGTGAAGTTATGACCGAGATACCGCCCCATGTGTGCCGAAAAGTCATCGAAAATTACCTGTTCCGGATCAAGGTGTGCGAGGAAGCCCTAGGTGGACATTTGAATGATGTTGTATTTCACACATAATGGCATAAACCAAACTTTAATTTGAAATAAAAGTTTAATCGAAATTCGAATTCTAAGTGTGTTTTATTTCAATTTACTTTCGGAATTTAAAGTTGGAAAACCCTGTACTAGGAATTTTATTGCAAAAGGTAATTTTAAAGGGTAGATTAGAAGATCAATCAATGAACAGTTCTGCGGTTGGACCCATGATCGTGCGCTTAGTAATAAAACGTGAATGTGATAACGAAAAATAAATTTTTGGCCGGACGAAGTTTGCCTGGTCAGCTAGTGATGAATAAAATGAATGCTACAGATCAGAACCAAAATCAGGAACATTCATCTTGATAACAAAAAAGCCTTCTGTAGTCGCTATGACTTGTATACCAAACTCTCGTAGAAAATCCGCACTTTTTTACAAATTTGCATACTTGTTCCAAATGGACTTTCTCCCCAAGTGCTTTTTTGTGTTCTGTGCTCATAAATCCTCTTTCATACATCTTTCTTATGGAACTGATTTATCTGATAAGATAATCAAGGAACATATTTTGACTTGCCATTAACTGGAGTAATATTTGATAATCACGGAATAATGAACGTTGTGGGGTGTATCGAATCAGTTTGTAATATGTGACGCTTAGTCCATCATACAATAGAAATAATGGTTGAAGCAATTCAAATAGCTGATACCATCTGGACTGTCATGGTCATGATTGTGGCTCGTTTGGCACACGCAAATAGGTCTCACACACCTCACGTGTTTTACTCTGATTTTCAAAGTTCTCTGGAACACAAGTTCGTGAGTAATCTGTACAAAGCTAAACTGAAGTGCTCTGCATATTCTCGCATTTAACTAAGATTTTCTCGATGAAATTGCAATCTTTCGGTTTACTGGTATGGTCGACTTTGATTCAGCTGTCGAGTACACTTACCTTCATGGACTACATCAAGGGAATTGGCGATGGGGGGAAGGCCACAAGAAGGCTAGCGGTCCACCGTGTGGGTCAATGAGCTGGCTGCAAAAATCTTACCGTGTTCGTTCCTGATTTCGCGGTGACACAGTTCAACCGCACAAACTCGATACTGAATGGAGCTTTGATAGTAAGCGAGAACATCAACAGTCCGTGAGACTTGACCGTCAGTGTGAAGCAATGTGATGATTTCAGTTCAGCCGCAATCTGTCGACCATTTCTTTCGTTTTCACCTCCGACTAGTATGTGCACTGTGCTTGGTTCGATGAACTCGATATTCTCTTGGTATTTTTCCAAGTTCGAGCCCAGGATGGAATGCCCGGTCCAAAAGGGCAAATACATAATGACGGATTACGTACTAGAGAATGGTGCTGTGAACCTCTTTCCGGGTACTGGGAGAATGTCATTCGAATTGGTGCTCCTGGGGAAAGCCGACACTCGTGTGCTACTTTGTGCAATAATACAACTAACCACACGACCAATGAAATTAAGCTCATCTGGGAGCCGCTGAAGACTGAAGGTAGGAATTTCCCCAACCACGGGGACGCAAGAAAAGTATGTCAACATGTGTTCAATGAGGTATCGAAGAAATAAATGCTGACATGACTTTTTCTATGCTTGAAAATCATTAAAATAAATCTGGAGATGTTCCTTAAATGATTGTAACTTTTAAACAATAAGCCAGATTGACTAGAATTGTTTAAATTTACTAGTTTACGTGAATCACATGGGTCTGTCAAACAAGATGCTATTCAAGCGCCACGCCTATATAATATTCACAACGTTGACTTGTTCCCGAAATATTTATCCACAATCCACAATGGTAGTTACTCTTGAATAAATGAAGAGAGGGGAGTGTCCAAGACACGACCGCATTGATGACGTAACACTACGGAATTGTTTCATTCAATTCGCTTGATTATCACTTCAGATATTATTTTAAAACTCGATATTTCGATTATGAACGCAGTAAATTTTTTACGGATGCGACGAATATTAACCAACTGCATACAGCGAATCACATAAAGCAAGTCTGTTGAAGTGATTTTTTCCTTCCACATAGCAAACATACAAATACACACACATAAACAATTGGAAGATCAAAACCGACTCTTACGCATAAAAGAACAGTTTAAAAAAAACTCATTTACGATTAGCGATTATCGATTAGCTGATCTGACAATTAAATCGGTACCTAAGAAAAGCAACGAAAAAGTTCCTGTCATTTCTTTACTGAGGTGTAAGTTTCAGATATCGATTACGGAAAAGTTACGTTGGGGCTGGGAGGTTTCAAGCGTGATTATTTCTTTTTGGCTGAACGAAGGGGTATGATAATCACCTTTTTTGAAAAATAAAAGGTGTACGAGTGGTGTTTGTCTGAAAACCATTTTTGAAAGCAAACTAAACAAAATTTAAAAACTCTAAATATTCTATAAATATCGGCAGGACTATAAATATTATAGCCAACCCTAATTTGCTTCCATGTTGAACGTGCGAAACTTTACACCTCAGGATATGCGCAAAGTAAACATACTGCAGAGCTTGCACTAACGCGCAGATGCAAAGCAGATGATTTCGTCTCAAATTTAATTCTAGTCCTGCTAGCATAGGTTTTCGTACCGTTAAGTAAGATGATGATGATTTGTATATGATGGAATCACACGTAAGCATTGTTGATTTCAAACGTAGTCACAGATGGATAATAGGAGGATGGAACAAATATAGAATCTCCTGTAGCTGCAGTGTGTTCCAGAAAAAGAGATGCATACCGAGTGCGCAACATGCTTCGACAATAAGGACACAAATCTGGACACATAACCCAAAAATGCAAAAAAAAAATTCGATATTTTCGACCTTCCAAGCCGAGATCCCCTCTTAAACCACAGAGTATGGCAGAGCTCCCAAGTGAGCTCCCAGCGCGATGTTCAGTAGGCCGCTCGATCACAGCAACTTGACGACATAATTTCGCCGATCTGCTGCCTCTTTTTGTGCGCCATCAGCCTTCCAATTGCGGCGCGCTTGTTAAGGATCCGTTACTCCAATCTCCTTCGCCAGAGAGGCTCAAGCCTTTCACGGATATATTAGAGCAGTCCGCCTCTTGGCCTTATACGGTATCCTAAATTTTTAGCGGTGGACACAGCAGCACAGTAAACTTTCAGTTGCAGCTCCTCCATGTTCTCAGCAACAACCAAGTGCAGCGGAAGAACGTGCTCGTCCATGAGCTTTACTGCACGTGGGGCGCGACAAAGGGTCTGTGTCGCGAAACTGTGAGATCGCCTCGTCGTAGTGGAAGACCAGATCGCGTAGTAGTTGTTGATTTGGCTGTTTTCCTGCTCAGGGAGTTGTTGTACCGCGACCTCCACTGGTGCAGATTCGCGTACCCATTTGCGAATGAATTGCTCTGACGTACTGAATTTCATCTCAACACATCGCTTGCTCTGCTTGTTCTGGAGCTTAGTTCTCTCTGCACCTGCTGCTTGATCTCGTCGATTTTAATTAGGGAGAGCATGTTGTTGCGTACTATCGCTCTACGCCACGCGTTCATCGCGTTCTGATCAAGTCTCCCGACGATACTCTGGATACGCTTCCTCGAACATTGTGAGTATTCGGAGCGACCGCTCATGTCCGTCTTCTGGCAGTCGCAGTGGCCCGCTGTTGCACCTCGCCCTCCGGCCGCTGGCCACTCGCTCTTACGCCCGTTCCAGGAGAAGATCTAAAAATATCGTCATATGATCTTCGTGGAGGCGTTAGATAGGAACATTTGAGACCAACGGGCAGGCTCCTACCCTAGTGTTGATCCCCATTTGAGAACCATTTTGACGTAGAACTACGTCTTTCATTAAGGGTGCCAAATCGGAAAACAGATCACGTTTTTATGAAATAAAGTTAACGTTAATAACTATTTTTGCCGCGAACGGATTTTAGCGATTCACATACTAAACGAATCGGAAATTCCTTAAGATTTGTTTAATATGCTATACATTAGAATCCCCTGGTTTGTAAATGGTTAAAATTCATGAAAATTTGAGGCGTTTCCATTTTCCCATACATTTGTTCTGTCCATTTATGTGCTTTCCCGAACAGACCTGTCAACTTATCGACGACCAATGGAGGGGAAATCGTAGGATTCAAAGTCCCCATGAACAAAGGAAAAGTAGAAGAATGAAGGGGAATACTTGCCTAGAGTATAAACAGTGGATCTCGCTGAGGCAAACTTTTATTCGGCATCGGACTGTCGAGTAATCCAGTTCACTTTGCTTTCGCTGCGCTTCGATCTTAGATTGGACCCCACCAGTGGTAATCCAACTTGGATATCGTCGTTTGGTTTTTCTGTTCGGTTTTCGCGTTATTCGTATCGTGTGTTTTTCTTTCCGCGTCATAAATTGGACGCTTCGCGTAGTGTATGATGAGCAAGAAGAAGAGGAAGGCAGGCTCGAGCCCTGCAAAAAACGAACGCATTGCCAGGAGCAATAATATTTCGAGGCAAGCGTCATCTAAGGATGCACGCGATGTTGGTGCAGTGAAAAGTGCTCGCACTGAACCGAGCCTTCGCGAGTGTGACACCGCATCGCACAACAGCGAAGTAGGCGACCTCGGCGCGTCGGTCGAAAATGTAAACGCCGTTACCCAGGCAGCAACCAAAATCAAGCTCCCCCCGCTGGTGGTGAAGGCGGTCGCTCTTGACAAACTCATCAGCGAATTCGCATCGATGGGTGTTTCAAGGTACACGCTGTGTGGCATAATTCAGTCTTTTTCCAAGCAGTTAACATTGTTTGTTTTCCGTCATCATAAGTGCTTCGTTGGTGCCTTTGAGAATGCATCAATGCATTAAACTGGCGTTATGGCGAAGCAGGCGTTAAGGTTATGCGTCAAAAAAATATTTGGGGAATACCAAGCATCTTGAATGTCTTACTGGAATGTTATAAATTATTTGGGTTCGCGTGCCAGTTGCAAAACTGCCTTCAGCTAGGATTGCATTAGCGCTATGAAGCATTGCTACTGTTTTCGAGGTTGTTATCAACAAAAAGAGTTTATTTCGCTTGTTTAGTCACCGAGAAATTAAATGTCGTTCTGGAATTTTGTATGTGGTTTCGCTTGCCAGTAGCAAAACTTCCTCCACTAAGGGTGATAGCTGCGCTTCTCTCGAGCATGAGAAAGAAATACAACTTTTTTTCGAGGCCAGTAATATTAACAGAAGCGTTTCTTTTGAGAATAGCGCAAAATGATGAGAAATGTTTTATATTCCTAGTAGTTTCAAGCCACCAATGTATGGCTCTGTATGCATGCTACGGCGAACGCTTGTTTGGCGCTTGGTTTACGTTGTACGAACGATGCCTAGAAGTGCGATTCCTTTAAGGAAACACTAAACAACATTTAGCATGATATTTCATACTTGCAAGTGTTGTCATTGTTGTTGTTTCCATGCGGTGCCAAAGATATATGGATGTAGTTATGAGATGTGGAATAGTGGTGCTGGTGCAACATGTATATAATCGACTCTTGCCGAGTCTATGTCAATCGCGAAAAAGGCAAAAAAAAGAAAAGCGTTCGAGGTAAATTTTCATTGCATTGACATAAAATAAATTGCGACTTACGATCAGCTAGTGTATTGTTTTGCGAGGGCAAGAATGAATCATCAATCAATTATCGTCAACAAATTCTACAATAAAAAAACCATTTCAGAGATTATTCTACTAAGCAATTGTTTCTAAAATTTCACAGCATTATAGAATAATATCCGAAGGTATGAATAAGCGACTTATATAGAATAACAGCGTAGTTCTACGTCAACAATGCGGTCGTATCTTAGACACAACCTCCTATAATTTGTTTCATCTATTATAGTGACTTTCAACACTTTTGGCTGGTTCGTCACTGTTACTTCCGTTTTGAAAGAATGTCGGGAGTGAGAATTGAACTCATGGCCTTTAGCGTGAGAAGTATGGATGTTACCACTTCGCCAGATCGCCTCCTCCCAGTTCGCAATTGAATAAGACAATCTTTATTAGGTTGTTTAAAATATACTGCGGGAAATAACAAAAAAAACGTATATTGTTAAAATTCTTTCTAATTTTTTTATTTTTTGCCCAATTTATAAATCTTTGCATTCATACTACCTCTTAACCCTCCTGTATTTGCGCGCAAAATCATAACTCGTATACTCACAAATTGTGCGTGTCTCTGTAATATTATAATTGAGTGAAAAAACTCCTCAAAATGTTTTTCCTCAACTTCATTTAGTTTAAATAGTAATTTTATTCAACCAGCTCATTGATTATCGGTCTGTCAGATCGTATGCGCGAAAATAGGAGAGCTAAAAAGATTCAAGATTTGAATATCTTCTCTCGTTTCCTCGAATGCGGTGCAGTGAGTTCAATCCTATGTCCTTTGACCGTATAATGCAGAAGTTTTCGATTTAAATGCACGCATGCTGGTTAGTATCTCCAGGCACAGGATATGTCGCTCCTCCATTTTGCTCAGTGCCCTTATCTTCCAGTTAGCCGAACCGATAAAAACTGATGCCAGGCCGTTGTCTGTCACATAATTCTTTATTGCGTAGGTACCTTTTCTGATGGGGCATTGCATTTGGGGCTCCAACTTGGCTACAAACCATGAAAATATTGAATCCTTCCTTCCAATTATATCGCATGCATTCATATTCACGCTCGTATGTGGCCAACAGTTTGTATTTGAACCGAATCTATCGCATTTGTTGAAACTGATCGAAACATTAAAACCACGTGGAAACTTCTCTCGGATTATAAATTCACCGTTTACCAAAAGATTTGTTCGGTTATATTGGATTATTGAGAAGTTGGGCACAAATATTGGGGTGTCTTTGAGTTCTGCACACTGACCGATACGATTGATAATATGACGCTTGTGCGATTCTGCTGGTGCATTGATTAAATCCATAAAGTTAAGACTAATGACAAGATGAGTTGTTACGAAAAGTACCAGAAAAGGAAACACTTGCGGCTGCATTATGAAAGGAAATTGTTGTACTCACAAAAATCTGGATTTGCTACCCGATAAAAGTTGTTCAATGCGCTGTATAATACTGCGAGTAATTGTTCGTCGCGTGTGAAATAGCTGCAGATAATTGTCTAATTTCTATTTGTTCATGTATGGAACAATTTTATAATCTCTTCTAATATTCACCCTGTTCACCAAAAAGTCCCCAGAAATTATTCAAACATTCAAAATGGATGATTATTCATCAAGATTGACATGAACAGGAAACGCAGTTCAAAGTAGTTCATCTAGAGTTCGACCTCCAGTCACCAACAAAATTGTGGGATCGAGTAAAATCCGATCGGACTATTGTACTCTTCGATAACGTCACCTAACCCATTATCACCGTAAACCAAGAAACATTAGTTAGCGCTGGAAATCCAACACTGTCACTCCCATCATTGGATCAATCAATGTTCGGGACAGCACCTGTACCGTATGTTTCTATCGTACGTTCCCAGTGGAACTTTTGTCTTCTTAACGTAGGTATTACTTGCGTCACTCTTACTAATAGTACTTAGTTGAGATTTCTATTTCTAAACTAGCGTTGGCCGAAAACATTTCATCTTCGGCAAAAAAAGGCTTTTTTTCGTGTGCTGAAGGGTAAATTGAACAAATAAAAGCACCTTTTTCAAAAGCTTTAAAATGTCCGAGTGATGTCAACGGGGATAGTATCAAGGTCGGCTGGAATGCAAAGCTGTTTTACACGACCACCCTATCCACATAGCCACTGGTGCTGTAGCATAAATGCGTGATAATATTACACCTCATTATAAAATGAAGCTAGAAAGTGTTCTCTAAGAGTAAAAACGAGAGCATTAACGTGAATCGATATCCTTTTCGGTTTGGACCGTATATGTGGCGAAGTATGCGAAAAGCTTTAGTGCGTGTTTATTTGCAATGCATCTCTTGTTTCGCTCGCTCATATTTCTCTTATATTGCTGCTGCATATATACGAAGGCAGTTCGATAAGTACTTAGCCTACAAAAAACAAAATTTTTGGAAAAGTGACGATTCATTTTTCAGCATAGTCTCCTTTTAGCTCGATATACTTGACCCAGCGATGCTTCAACTTCTTGAATCCATCTGAAAAATACGTTTTCTCGAGGTCTGCAAAGTAGGCCTCCGTGGCGGCGATGACCTCCCCATTCGGCTCAAATTTCTGTCCACCGAGTGACTTTTTCAAGTTTGGGAACAATAAGGCAACAGTTCGTAGTGCAATTCGATGAAGTTGGCCGTGGCGATGGTGAAATTTCCATTTTTTCCCATTTTTCTAAAATCCGCGAACACGCCCGCTTCCACACACGGTCAAAACAAAACTACGAGTCCGATTAGGCTGAAATCTTGACAGTAGCCGTTTACGAAAATGTACCACACGATAAGTAATCTCTCTTGCTAAAAATAATTTTTGGGTGTTACACCAATCGCCATTAAGGTGAAGGTGGAAGGAAGCAACAAATGGCTGCCACTTGGCGCTTACTTCATTCATCTCCCTCACTCACCCCTCGCCCGAAAATCTGTAATTTTGCGAAACAGTGTGAAGAAAATTAACGTTTTCGCACACTTCCCATCAAGCAAACTCTAATCGCATACTCACGAGATATGAAATTTTCATCTGCCGTCGCACTTTATAGTGAAAAACGTCGCAATGGTTTTGTTTGTTTGGAGGAAGCATGATTATTTTTTCGTCACTGATGCCAGACAACATCATCGAAACAGCTATAAAAACCACTCAATAAAATGTTATTCCTCCTGAGTCTATGAAACGCTAGAAAAAGCTTGTTCTTTATACAAACTGCTTTGGTGGCAAATCCAGAACAAGGCGGCAAGTTTTCTAAATTGGAACCATTCCATAAAACACGGTGCTTTTCAGGGCCATTAAACCTTCCAAAAAAGAGTTTACGAAATACAGTTCAATGCTTTCTAAAACAATATCCAAAATAATAATAAAACACAAACTGATTTTTTCACAATTTGTTTGCCAGGATATGATGAGTATGAGAATTTGGCAGTTGTTCTGAGCATATTGATGGTTGGGGACTTTCCCGATTATTCAATTTTCACCAGTTCTTAAATTGCTTCTAGATTGAAAGTACAGTCAACATTTAGCTAATTGGACGGACCAGTAATGCGACATATTTAGTTGGACATTTTTGTAAACATAGAGTTCGGGGTCCAAATTATGACCCTACATTGAAAGTCGACACTGTACCACTGTCATCGCAAATGTTCAATTACAGCTTAAAATAGCCTCCAATGTGACACTGAGTGGTGCTTCGGCACGTCGCGTTAAATGTAATTTACTGTACAACATGTCACAAGCTGGATGGGAAGAAATTTTCCAACTGTGAAAGCTGTGGCGAGTGGCAAACGCAATCGTTAAACAGGAAGCTTTAGCTGAACAAGATGGGGATATCGAGTGATAACAAAACAATAAACTCTTTAGATTAAAGATAATTTGTGATCCTGAAAAGGACCCTTTTTAGCCTCCATGTGAATCCAACGAGCGAACAAAACGTAATGAATGTATTTTTCTGCCATCGCTGCCTTTTAACGCTCATTCGCTCGTCTCGTTGGACTCGCCCCTTTGGCTGAGTCTGCCGATTTGTCTCTATCCTGTGAGCGTGTACCGCTAAAATACAAAACGCGCGGACCCGCTGAAAAATACATCATTCTCTTTCAAACCGTAAATCAATGTGGTTGTTTGGCATCGTTTCAGATCGCATCGCATCACATCAACAAAGCAACACAAGCAGCAACGTGGACGTGTGGACGTGACGAAGGAGGACAAGTAAAGGGAAAGGCAAAGTCCCACTCGAACCGTGCAGGTCTGCAGTTCCCTGTTGGTCGCATTCACTGATTGCTCCGCAAGGGTAACTAGGCCGAACGGATTGGTGACATAAGTGACATAATATGAACTGATTCATTTTGTTTATGCTTGTTTTTGAACTTATTGGTGGTTGGGGTCTTTTAAATTGATCATTCAGTTTTCACAAACCTATGCATGGTTCCCGAATTGAAAGTGGCTTCAAATTACAACATATTGTATGCAGGATGGCATTTACGTATTTTCTCGGTAGCAAGAACTGCTTTCTTTGGTTGATAACTGATGTTGAAAATTGACTGAGGTTACATCTGCATTGTATAGAAACATAACTAAGGAGCAACATGATGAGCTATGTATTTCCTGCTGCTCTGTTCTTATTTTAAAGGACTTTAATCCGAAGGTCATCCGTCCCTGTATTCACTGTTGGGTTTTCAGAACGCTTATAGCTCGTCTATTTCTTGACAGATCATAGAGTTCGTCTCCAAAACCTCAGTTCTTTTTCATTTTTATTTACATTCTTTGCGGAGACTACCAATCTTACAATTCATTCGTTTCCGAAACCACAGTTTAAGGTACGGTAATGTGCTCAATAGTGAAATATATGATAGTGAATGAGCTGAGGACCACTATGCATTCCCTATCATAGCCATCATTTTGATTGTACGATATGTGCGTACGCCAAAAAATGACCGGCGTTGAACATTTAATAAGTACAAAGCCTTCAGAAAAATATCAAGAAGCAACTACAATATAGAGAGAAAAAAGTGAGAAAGTTTGTAAAAAAACGCAAAAACACAACACCAAAGGTTCTATTCAGAACCTCCAACATGTTCATAAAGAGTAAACAGTGAACTAATCCATTTTTCAGTTAGATAGGTAGGTATTCACGTAGGAGAAGAAAAAAAAACAATATATTTAAAATATATATTGAGCAAAAGCTGTCCCCTTTGTATAGTCCTACGTCACTCCGGTTATGTCCCCGACATTACCCACCCGTCTTTTTTTTCGTAAGATTATGCATAAAAACAACGTTTTATGAAAAAAAGTGAAAATCGTTAATAAGTAACATGGAACAACTATGCGTAGAACGGCAGTATAGCTATGAAACATAATATATAATGAACTATCATTGCTTCTATCTGGATCAGAGTATTAACCCCTTTGTGGTCGTTTGTCTGCTCTCAGCCACCACAGCAAGAAATCATACTAAATACTTTATTCAACGAAGTAATAGATTCATTTTTTCTAAACGAATTTTAATGTCTAGTGAACATTTTTTCGAATATGTTCGGAGTTTTTATGAATAATAGGTAACGGTACTCGGTATAAACAAAATATTATTAGCGTAGAAAGATAAGTGGGTCTCCCTGACGGGAAATTAATTCCAACCGCAAAGGGTTAATGTAGCTTCCGTAATCAATACCAATCGCTCTACACAAAAAAAACGTACATTAGCATAACATAGGCGTTGAGAGCTAGATAGCTTCTCTGCCCTCAACAGTCATAGCAAAACACATCAGAATGGAGCTGCTACTGTTGACAATACTCATTCAACTAACCAGCTCGTTGAACTTACAAGAAATTCTAACCACGAGAGGCATAAACTTTAATTCAAAAAAACGTCTCGTTGTTCATCGATTTGGTCAGTTTTCAGGATTTAGAAAACTTCCAATCACCGTTGCTGACTATCGAATTCCCTCATAAACGGAGAAACCACACTACACGAAGATTTCCCCAACGGATGGGACACCTTGATAACACTGAAAAAATGGGATGATCTCAGCTCCCCGGCCAGCTGTAGACCATTCATGACGGATTTCAACATTTCGAATATTTGCCAGCTGCTGGCGACTACGGACGGGCTGTATGCATGGTATATGTCCAAATATGCGCCCAGAATGCAGTGCCCTGTTCCCAAGGTAGTGTACAGAGTGACGAATTATCTACTGGAAAACGAGGGATCAGCCATAATATCCACGACTGGCAGTTGGCAACTGAATAACTTCTGGAAAGTTTGCAATCGTATTGTTGGTGAAGGCACAGTCGCTGAGATCGAAATATCCCAGTGGGCGTTGATTGGAAGAGTATGTTCTGATTGGAGGTATATCTCGTGTTGCAATTTGAAGTAAATTGACGTTACAAAATTACATTTGAATTAATGTTCTAAAATTTTCCGCGGTCGGTATATTTTGATTGAAACTATGGAAGGAGATTATATCGCGGTAAGTGCAATTATATGCTTGAATTGAACAATCGATTGGTGCCGCAGCGCCTTCATTCTGAACTACATCCGAATTTGTGATAAATAACCCGGAAGTTTTGAGGAGTTCATTGATTATATAGCGGTCGATATTGGAAGCAACAACAATCATTTTTGCCACCTTTCATGAAGAATGAATTTTAAATTTATCATGCATCAAAACTAGAGTAATACTATGCTGTAGTGAGGGAATGATACAAGAACCAAAATTCGTCACAGCGGGAATGATCTTTTTAGAACATATTAACCATTAACGATCAAGCTGTGAAATTTTTTTACGAAAGCCATTGGTTTAATTTTGATTATTGGCGCATAACAAACCCTAAACCGTAAAAACACACGGCGAATAACAAGTCACTTGAGTTAGTAAGTATACGACATTCATAAATAAATTATTTTAAATTCCGAGACGATCGAGCACAGGAAATTACTGACCAAAAAAGTTATACAAAACTAAATTAAATTGATGGTAAGTGAGAACTAATAAATTGAGCTAACATTTGATATTGAAATATTACCATACAGTTGCTGTCCAAAGACATCGACATCGAACTTTTTTATTACTGTGATGGTCCCAAAGGCCCTTTCATTTTTTTTTGGGTCCTACCTCCACCCCATACGCTTCTTTTGGAGTGGGAGGGACTGATTATCTCGTAGATAATTTGTTTTTCAATGTTATATTACTTGATGTCGTCGGATTTTTACTATATTTCTCGTTGCGTCTACTCCCACGTATGACCATCACTCTAAGTCCATCACATCTAGTCAATTATGAAATGTACATTCTGTAGTCATTATATAATTATCGTTTTGTTCTCATTCGCTGACATTCATGTCAATGGTCAATAAAATTTTTTAACGAAGTCAATTGTTGTCCTTTTGAATTGTGCGATATTTGTCATTTCTGTAGCGTCTTGAGGTAATGTGTTGTAAATTTGTAGTCCACGATAGAAAAGTGATCGTTATGTCGTTGTTTTTGTAAGATATGGTAATCTAAAGTCAGCTGCTCTCCTAGTGTTATGAGAGTGCACGTCTCTTCCATATTCGACATCTTCCATCAAATAATCAGGTAGTAATCCGAGTTTCATTTTATGAATAAAAATCAGGCAATTTCGGACAGTCCTTTGTCTTACGGACAACCATTGAAGCATATCCAACATCGAAACACTTGGTGTGTACCTACTACATCTAAGAACCACTCTCATTATCTTATTTTGTAAACGTTGCAGTCTTTGTAGTTGCGTATCTGAAGCATGTAGCAATACTGTAGCACAATAATCAAAATGTGGCATTATAACAGACCGTACATACGTCACCTTAGATTCGAATGTTAGATACCTGTTTATCCGGCAAAGCACACCATATTTAACAACCACCCTTTTTATAACGTAGTCAACATGTTCAATGAGCATTAGCTTCTCGTCGACTTTTTTATTTTTTTTTTTATCTTCGCTTATTTTTCGTCGGCCTATTTCCGCCACTTTAGTGCCAATCACCGACATCAGGGAGGCGACTCCACCTGTTCCTACCTATCAGACTCAACAACTCATGAGCCGGGCCAACTTCTTTTACTTCCGCTCCGAAGGAAGACGTAACCAGAGATTTTTCGCCTCAGAAAATCCCAACGACGCCAGCTGGGATTGAACCCAGACCGATCGGATTGTGAGGCTGTTACGCTAACCATACAACCACTGGCGCCGTCACTCGTCGACTTGCACACATAGATATTTAACAAGTTTTACTCGTTCAATCATTACACCATCCATGAACATAGGTGGATGTCCGTCTTACTTCCGACTTCCGATTATCATCCAGTACGTATTGGAAAGATTCAGACAAAGTCTCTTCATTTTCAAATGCTCCGTAATTATTTTCAACTCTTCGTTTGCCTCCGCTATTTCTGTAGACAAGTCATCATTCACCCAATAAATTGTAGAGTCCTCGGCAAACAATTTCAATACACCTTTTCCTGAATGATATTTCATGTCATTAATATAGAGATTAAACAACAAAGGACCTAACACACTACCTTGAGGAACACCTAAAGCATTTAGTCTTCGATCCGATGTAGTATTTCCAAACCTAGTACTTTGACTTCTGTTATTCAAATAGCTTGTAAACCAATGCAAAATCACACCAACAATTCCTATGTTCTGTAATACTTGAAGAAGCTTCTGTCTATTAACAGTTTCAAAAGTTCTTTTGAAATCCAAGAACACAGCTACCGTGTATTTTCCATTCTCTATATTAAACGTCCATTTGCGTAATATTAAGTATATCGCAGTCTCAGTAGAACGATTCTTTCGGAAGTCTGATTGTTCTGGAATCAAAATGCCTTTTCTGTTGATGAATTCCAGCAACTGCTTCTTTACACACAGCTCTAAATTTTTTTCTTGCAGTCTCAACATATTTATGGGTCTGTATAGTTTTGCATCAGTAGTGTTTGTCACTTTCGGGATAGGTATCGATTCTTTCCACGGTTCTGGGACTACACCGCATCGAAGACTTTCATTTACGATTTTCAACAACATACCATTCATAACTAACGCCGCGGCTCTAAACACTTGGGTTGACACATTTCCAATTCCTGATGTACGTTTCAAATTCTTTATTAATTCGTTGAGTTCATCATTTGTAAGCAATGAGAAAATCCTCAAATGCGGATCGTCTTCAACTGACACTGACACTAACGCTGACAACTGACACACATTCGGCACCAACACTGTCTGACATGGAGGAATGCTTTCATGTATTTCAATCACGCTACCAACAAAATACTCATTCAATCGATTTGCAATTTCTTATTCGTCTGTTATTTCTATGTCATCAAAGTTCATACATTCGGTTTCGTCGTCTTGGAATTCAGTAGTTTTTTAATTGTTTTCCATAATTTTCTTCCGTCATATTTATTTATTTCCAATTCTTCTTGAAACATTGTATTTTTTGCCTCTCTCAGCGCCCTCGAATATAGATTTCTAGCAGCAACATAATTATTCCAGTTTCGCGTTGTTCTATCTTGCCTATGCTTACCACACAATCTATCACGGCGACACTTTAGATTAGCCAGATGATTGGAATACCAGCTGTTTACTGGATGTGTTGTAACGATTTTGATATCTATTAGTTGCGATACACTTTTTACTAAGATTTCATCAAATGCTCTCGCTTCACCATGATTATCGTTTCCGACAGTAGAGGAAAAAGACAAACTTTGTCTTAATAAATTGCAAAGACTCGCCTGATTATAACGAACCCATGATTTAACCGTAACATGCTCATTTTGAGAGTCTGGAACAAAATTGCTACCTGGTTTAACACAAATAGTCTCATGATCTGAAATTCTATAATCATGTAAAACATTTGCCTCGCAGTTTTCATGATTAGAAAAAAACTAAATCAATCTTTGTGCTACTTAGTTGGGTTACTCGAGTGTCTTGATAAACATACTGCTTCAACCGCACACATCTGCCACTCGTCTCAACTCACGACTCTCGTACATACTGTTATAATTTATATTGAAATCACCATCATTCATCGCATCTGAAAGCCATTCATGCTCAAGTAATCTCAAGAATTCTTTATCACTGAAACTAGGAGAATGATACACGCCGCCAACAAGTAACTTCTGATTTCCTGCTCTAATTTTTATTACAAGGAACCAGTTTCCATTTTTCTTATCGTTTTTAACTAACTCTACCAAATGTCCATTTTTCACATATATGGTAACACCACCAGTATGTTTCGAATGTGATATGCAATTAATCATCTGGTATCCAAGAAGAGAGTATAAACATAGATTAACATCATCAGTCAAATGTGTTTCAACAATTACCACCGCTAAAGGTTTTATGTCATATATGCTGAGAAAAATGTCATCGAAATGAGTGAATAACCCGGCCGCATTCAAATATACAATCGACAGCTCTGGCTGCTATTTACCATAGTCAACAAGCTCTCTTGCTTTCTTAACTTTTTCCTGGTAGGGGAATGAGGGGTATGCCCGACCCCCTAAGGAAAAGTATTGTTTTGTGAGATCTGCGGGCATATATTGATATGTTTCCTTCACCGAATCATTGTCTAGTTCGTTTGCCATGAGATATAAGGAATATCAGTACACTTGAACGGTAATTTTCTCAAGAAATAGTCAATTTAAAAAACTGCCATAAAAATGAAGCTCATCAACCAGTGCGGGTGAAACCGGCACCCCATGGGGGTAACACCGGTACCCTACGGGGTAAGACCGTCATCTCAATTTCTCAATATATATACTTGGCAACAGATGAACCAGTTTGAATGTGACAGTCGGCAAATAGAAGGTATTCTAATTCTAAATGTCGCTGTCGAGTATGATTCGGATCGTTCAACCAATATCCGTCAATATCCGTCATACGACGCTTTTAATCACACTAGGAATCGACTTGAAATCACAGAGAAGAATGAGTTCATGACTGTAGGTAAATTATTTCAGGTTTTTGTGATTATGATGGCAATAAAACTAATTAAATTATGTTTATTTGTAATTAGTTTATTATTTTCGTTATGACCATATAGCCATTATTTTTCGTACAATGATGAAGTTCATTTAATTTTATCGAACAGCTTAAATCCAACATTAAATTTACATCAGTAGTTCAATTCATAAAAAACAACTTACGAACAAGCGATTCCATTTCTTTCAGCAAGCTCGAAAGCTAGCTTCCGTACGTCAATCTTCGTGATGCCATAAAATCGGTTTTCTAGGTCAAGTAGGTGCTGCATGATCTCCGCTTCCTGTTCCACCGTAAGTCTTTCTTGGTCCTAGTTTCGAGCTTACCACCTTCTGAAAAACGTGATCATGTAATGTAGACCTGAGTATTCCAAAAGTCGTGGAAGCACATTTGATAGAAACTCCACTAGCAATAGCCTCTTTTGCAAGGGTGAGGTTCTCCTGAGACCAACTCCCTCGATTCGTTTTCCTTTGGTAGCTGCGAGGCATCTGAAATTGGTGGAAAATATGTCCTTCAACCTTCAACTAAACGCAAACCATGCCGGGATCCCCCACTCAAAGGGTGACGGACTTACCCCGACAGCACACATTTTTTCAAGAAGACTATTTCTATTAACTTATTGCTTTAACTTACCTCAACTCGAATCCCAGTGATTGCTAACAATCCAGAGGACAAACTGTAGAGCAACGGAAAAGAATTTGAAACCACGTTCAACAATAAAAGCTTAAACTTCACTGACGGAAAATTACATCCGGCTACATATCATCGGCATTCGAGTTTGTTTTGATTTATATTTTGACAATTGACGGATCATGGTGGGTTCGATGTGATTGAAAACGTCTAAAATAAAAAATACTAATATGTATAGTATTCAAAAACGTAGTTAATCAGAGTTTTGTAGTGAAACTCAGGGGGTGCCGGTCTTATCCTCAGTGGCGGGCTTACCCTCCCTTCCCCTATATGGTACATTCATAGCTCAATGCCGAGTGGCAGATATCCAACTGATGATTAGCATCAAACTTCTTCTTTCGATTGTTCTTGTCACAATTGATACATTTTACATACTCTGCTTTACAATCTTTTGACTTATGACATTCAGCACAATACGGACAACGTATACTATCATTGCAATCTGGGGACTTATGCCCGTAGCTCCAACATTTGTAACATCTCAAGACACTAATTGCTTCGAAAACTCTGCATATTTCCCAACCGACAGTCACTTTTTCCATTTTCAGTAATGCTTCGAACGTTACCGCATCAACTTCAATAATCGCTATATTTGCGCTACGTTTCCATTTTCTATTCTTGTATGACTTAACGAGTTGTATCTCCGCATTTTCGTTTAATTTATTTTGTTTCTTCAGTTTATCTAAAAACATAGAACCATCACCTTCTTTAATTTCTTCGTCATGTCCAACAATCCTCAACTTTGGTTTGTTTTGGCTGTCTGATGCGAATTTCATACTTCTTTCCGAGTTTTTTCTCTGCTTCCTTCAATAAAACGGCAGCAGTTTCCCTCGAGTCACATCGTATGAAGGCCTCCCCTGTAGCTTCTACAACAGTTCGTGGGTTAATGTCATTATCATGAAGTAATATCTGTATTGATATAATCATCATGAATTAATATCTGTAAATCTTCGGAAAAAAATCCAATTGTCTTGTAGTCGTAAACTATTTCAACGCACAGTTTGAAGTACTCCGATGGAACTATATGGTGGGTTGTATTTGTGGGCTATAATTTTTTCAATCAAATATATAAATCCTAGTATAGACTTATTTGTGAAGAACTTACCTTATATTACCTTATACCAAATCTACTTTCCTCAACAATATTCGCAACGAATAACGCAATTTCAAACAAATTATTGGCCATTCGTCAAGAAATGTCTCGGTTCTACCAAGTTGCAGTTAGTCAAAAAGCGCAAGGGTTCTGGTTGTTGAGTCAACAGTTATAATTTGCATTTGCCACCTGCACAACACAATCCTGGTGTCTCTTTGAATGAAACTTTAGCGTATGGCAAGATTGTCACATCACTTTGTTGGATCCTAAAAATGAAGAAACCTATCGTTGTTGTCAGTGCTCCCGTGGTCGAGTGATTACCGTCACATCGTTACACACACATATAACACCGGGGTACGGCTCCGATTCCCGTTTTGGCCGGAGGATTTTTAGTCAATGAAATCTCTTCCGACTTTCACTGCGGTCACTGGTATTCTATAGCTTGCTACTTAGAATAATTTGAAGGCGTATTATTTGGCATAGAAATTTCAACTAAGCACTAATAAAAATGACGCGAGTAATACGATTTGAGACGGTGAAGTTCCACTAGGAACGTTTGTAACAATAAAGAAGAAGATCGTTGTAGTCAATCAAGCAGTCAAATTGGAAAGTTGCGTGATATAGTTGGTCATTTGAGAAACTTTCTCTATTCGATGATTGCCATTTGATACAGTTTAACCCTACAGATCGCGATTGCGCTGATGTCTCAATCGTTCATGAGCTGTATGTGCTACTCGCTACTCCTGCGTTACCCTGAAACGGATTGAATCATACGGCGGCTTGACAACCTTCGTCTTTGCGGTTGTGTGAACCATCTGTGTTGTGTGTCTTTCGAATACCTTATGTTCTATATCAAAGAATTCAAATTATCATCCTCAAAGCAATATCATCTGATCCGCAAAATGTCGTAAAATTAAAAAAGTTGATTTTCCATAAATTTACCGGATTCACTGTAATTTTCACTTCATTCCCCGTTTTGAAAAATAATTAAAGTTTCACAAATTATTAAAAAACCAGTTTCGAAAAATATTTTCAATGCATCATTAACTGTTATCTCAACAAATCAATGTGAAATGATGAGCTTGACCTTGAGCTTGGGTAGGCTATCAATTTCATAGTTGCTTACCGAGATTCAGCTTAAACAGCGAAATTGCACAAAGAACACACCGTATGACGCTTGAGAGTAACAAATCATTCTCATTGTGCAAGTTTCGGTAATTCGAGCTTTAAATAGTCAATAACGACGCCAGCCACGTCCTTACAGTCACCAGCGAAAGGAAAGGAATGTTAGTATGATATTCGCCGCCCGAATGCCAGAAGGGTCGCCTGTATAGCGTGGTTCCCTAGCGAATATCATGGAAGCAATAGTTGTTAGTGGGAATGGAATACTAACAGGATCAGGATTCACTGTGGTGAGTGATGTGATTCTGAAAACACGAATTCCTAACTATTCGACAAAACGAGATTTCGAAAATAGTAAGGGAAATTAGGGTAACACCGATACCTCCTGATTTTTTCAGTTTGATGCAATTTTTTTAATTTTTTTCCGATGTCAACTGGAGTCGTTTTGCTGTCAGCAAACCGTGTAAAATTTCGCTTGTGGTATTTAGGTGTTTTAGTCGAAACATTTTGGAAAATTCGATAATTTTGTGAGCTTAATTCATCTTAGATCATTGTTAAGTGTATTTCGTTAGACGGTAGGTGATTTTGTTGCTTATCGATGCATTGTTTTGAAATTTCGAGTCAATTCGGGGTAACACCGACACCTTCAGTCAGGGTAAAACCGACAGTTGGTTTGTGTTTCACTGACAGGAGAAATGCGTTCTTACTTATTGTAGATACCTCGGGTTTATATTTGGAAGATAAAACGGCAGAGCTGGACAGCTACATAAAACAGCAAAAACCAACGTTGAATCGGGCATGTCAACAAAAAAAAACCTGGTAGAGCTCATGGTATCCTTTCGTTCAATGCCTATTGACACATCTCACGTCGATGCTCACCTAAACTGGGATAAAAACTCTGGTGTGTACTTGAGAACCGTTTGGCTCTTGAGTTGGCCACAAAAAAAAAACAACGTGAAACATATTTTCAATACGAAAAATATAAGTAATTCAAAAAAAGGTCAACAGACAATGTAGAACGGAATAGTTAATAATTTGCCGTTGCGAGGCCAAGTCGTTGGCGATGGTGTTTTTATGAGCCATTATCATCCCCAACTGGATGCTCACATGTCAACATGCCTTGAATTGGCTATAAATTAATTGACGAGCGTTAAGAGAGAGGATGGCTTATGAACTATAATTATTCTAGCAAATGATTACTCTAATTGGCCTGACTAATGAATACGAGTCTGCCTTCTTCATTCAACCTGACTACAATCCACACTACAACTCCCCCTGACACGAATATCATTTCCTATGTACACAATTTTATTTTAACGTCCATATAAAGTGAAACGAAAACTTTATTTCTGATGCAAAAAAGTAGTTACACCATTAATGGACGGCTTCATTGTTTACCTATCGTGAACTCAAACCAACGAACTTAGACAGTTATCAGGTATGCTGTAAAGGTCCTCGCGTTAGTATTAGTAAATAGCGTGCAGTTTAGAAGGAATTGCAAACAAAATTTTAGTTCATTTTGCCTCCGAGTTAAATTTTGTAAAAAAAAAACATACAGAATAACGGGTTTATTGTAACAAAATTCAATTTGTCAGTGTTTTTGAACACAGCACTGCACGTTGTTTTTTTAATCTCTCTCTTTCTGAAGTTCAACGAGAATGCTTTTTCGTCTCGCATTTAGTGCTGAAAATATGGAGCGAAAAATCGAAGCTAACTTTACCAACGTTTGTACAGCGTCTGAATTGTACGAATATGAACCCATCTCGTACATCATCATGAATTCTCAATTATCTTTCCCTGTGGGTGAAAACAGATGTTTTTTCTCTCAAATCGGCTAGTAACTGATAGAAGCAGCCAAAGCTCATTTCCAATTGAATACAAAGGCGAATTTCTTCGTAGTCCCCTGACTATCCTCAGTTAAATATGACTTTGTCAAGTTAGTGGCTCGCTGCTCGCTGAGTGGTTTTCAGATTTTCGTGAAAAGTGGTAGTTTTGTTCATTATCAAAAAATATTAGACCCCTATTTTTTATTTTTCCATTAGGGTGCCATTTCCATTTTAGGGTGGTCCGAAAAATATTTTTTTCCAAAAAAAATCCCTTTTTTGAAAAATAACTTTTTTCAAAAATTCATAAATTTTGAACTATTGGACCGATTGAAATGATCGACATATAAAATTAAAGCCATTTAGCTATATTATATTTGCAAAAAAAAAGTGTTTTATTTTCGTAATTATTGGTTTTATTTGTTTTTATGAATTCGGGGCCAAGGGCGCTATATAGCAATTCCAAATCGATAAAAAAAACAGCAAATTTTGGCCCGACCCTCTCCTATTTTTTTGGAACTTGGTACTTATAATGGAAACAGCTTAAAATCGCAATTTTCATTGTCATATGACCAATTTAAATTACGACTGATTTTTGAAAAATACGTATTCAAAAGCATTGATATTTCTTTCAAAAAATTGTAACTCAAAGTCCAAAAGTTTGATTGGAATATGATGTTTGACAAAGTTGTTGGAAAATGAATAAACTATTTAGGAAAAATAACATTATTAATGCATCGCTAAAAGATATTACTCAAAAATTAAATTCATTATTAAAAACTTTTCAAAAATCTATAACTTTTGAACTACTGGACCGATTCAAATGATCAACATATAAAATTAAAGCCAATTGGTCATATTACAGTGAAAATTGTAATTTTAGGGAGTTCTCATTATAAGTACCAAGTTTCTAAATAATCGGAGAGGGTGGGGTTAACGGCCGGCCGATTTGGAAAGGAATTGCTCTGTATGTTTTGAAAGTTGAGAGTTTTTTAAATAACGTATCCAAAAACCAGAGAGACTTTTTTTTCGTTTCTGAGTCATGATTTTTCAAAGTTATTTCATTTGCTCCAATTTGATATGTCGATCATCTGAATCAGTCCAGTAGTTCAAAAGTCATAATTTTTTGAAAAAAAAGGCATTTTTGAAAAAAAGGGGACAATTGATTTTTTGGACCACACTGAAATAGAAATGATCACCCCGATGAAAAAAATAAAAAAGATATATATTGGATTGGGGAAAAAGAAATGTCGTATATTGTCAATATATGGCAACACTTAAACACATCTTGTGTTGTACTTATCGCATCGCGTTATACTATACGGCTATTTAAAGACGACAATTGCTGCTACAAATGTTGTGATTGTCCTTTTCAGTCTCTAGTTATAGCGCGTCAAAGATGGATTTTGCATATTTTACGTTTTTACTACCTGCGAGTTAAAACTGCAACGAAGGCGGCCGAAAAAATCGTGTAGTTTTTGGACCCGATACTGTAACGATTCGCACAGCACAACGTTGGTTTGATCGATTTCGTTCTGGTGTAGTGGCTGTCGAAGATACACTCCGTACTGGTAGGCCAATCGTCGTGGAAACCGATAAAATCGTTGAAATCATCCAAGTAGACCGACAAGTGAGCACTCGTTCGATTGGCCAGAAACTGGGTATAGACCATAAAACCGTTTGGAACTATTTGCAGAAGATTGGATTCCAGAAAAAGCTGGGTGTATGGGTGCCACACGAGTTGACGCAAAAAAATATTTTAGACCGATTCAACGCCTGCGATGCACTGCTGAAACGGAACGACTAAACCTAAAGCGAAAAAAGTTGTGGTCGAAGCGCGGTGAACCGGCCCAAACCATCGCCAAGCCCGGATTGACGGTCAGGAAGGTTTTGCTGTGTGTTTGGTGGGATTGGAAGGGAATCATCCACTATGAGCTGCTCAACTGTGGCCAGACCCTCAACTCGGTTCTCTACTGTGAGCAGCCTGACCGTTTGAAGCAGGCGATTGACCGGAAGCGGCCAGAAATGATCAATAGGAATGGTGTTGTTTTCCACCAGGACAACGCTCGGCCTCACACATCTTTGATGACCCGCCAGAATCTACGAGAGCTCGGATGGAATGTCCTATTGCACCCACTGTATAGTGCGGACCTGGCTCCAAGTGATTATCATCTACTCCGGTCCATGCAAAACGCTCTTGATGAAACTAAGTTGACCTCAAAAGAGTCTTGCGAAAACTGGCTGTCTGAGTTTTTTGCAAATAAGGAGGGGGCTTTATAAGGGGGGGATAATGAAGTTGCCTTCTAAATGCCAACAAGTTTGCGAACAAAACGGCGCATATTTGACTTAAATTGGATAGTTTTAAGTATGTGAAATAAAGCGTCAAATTTCGATCAGAAATACGACATTTCTTTTTCCCCAACCCTATATGTTGCGATAAGGAACAAAACTACCACTTTTCACGAAAATGTGCGAACCATTCAATCGGTATGGCATTGAATGACTGTATGTTGCCATTATTTATTCTTTCAATACGTTGAAGGTTTTAGTTGCGGTCAGTTATAATTGACAAGCAAAAATATGCCTAATTAGCCATTTTTCCCATTTTTATGTGGAGCTAGTTTGTGTTCATCACAGGCAAAACTAATTCTTAATAACCGCTTCACCGGGATTAGAATAATTTTAAAATGTTATCTAATTACATAGACATGTTGGACAAACAAAATAGCTATCGAACATTATTTTGGCGTGACGGCGCCAGTGGTTGTGTGGTTAGCGTAACAGCCTCACAATCCGATCGGTCTGGGTTCAATCCCAGCTGGCGTCGTTGGGATTTTCTGAGGCGAAAAATCTCTGGTTACGTCTTCCTTCGGAAGGGAAGTGAAAGAAGTTGGCCCGGCTCATGAGTTGTTGAGTCTGATAGGTAGGAACAGGTGGAGTCGCCTCCCTGATGTTGGTGATTGGCACTAAAGTGGCGGAAATATGCCGACGTAAAATAAGCGAAAATAAAAAAAAAATATTTTGGCGAAGCTAAATGTACGCAGTATATGGTTCCGATTAGAAGAGATATTGTGTTTTTCGGAACAGTTCACGACTCATTCCGTAATTAGTTCGGATTGAACGTCGCAATGGAGCTGCAATTGTGGTACCTTTTCGCATTAGCAACTAATATCTGTCTGACAAATGCAAACAGTGTGCAAACAATCTTGAAAAGATTTGGTTTAACGGAAGACACAAGGAAACGTCTTGTTATTCATCGAGTAGGTCAATGCCCCACACATAAAAAACTTCCGACCAATGTTCCCGATTTCCAAATAGCACAGTACAATCGTACGAGTACTATGGTCAATGGTGAATTTATCTTTGGCGAGAACTTACCTACCGGATTTGATATCTTTGTTTCGATAACGAAATGTGATGATTCAAATCTCGCGAACTGTTCACCATTCATGACCGATTTACATCACTCCAATATATGTGAAATCAAGGAAGGACTATTTTCATTTTATTTGTCACTGTTTGTTCCAACTATTCGATGCCCCTTGAAAAAAGGAACATTCGTTCTGAGTGATTACGTAGTTGAGAACGTAGCAGCAAGTTTTTTACCCAGCACCGGAAACTCTTTTTGGAATGTGAAAATCACCGGGAGGATTGGCAAACGACTTGTAGCCTGTTTAGAAATAAAAGTTGGTGTGCGTCCTATGAAGTCTAGAGATCGAAATGGACACACATAAATATTACAGACAACCAGCAGGCTAATGGGGTAAGTTGTTTTAAAGATTACGTCTAAACATGCAGCTAGTGTAATGGATACACAGTAGATTTTAAAGAAGACCATAATTTGCTTCTGAATCGTATCTAATAAAATACTTCATAAGAAAAAAAACTATGGAGCAGTGTACTGCCCATGTTTGTATAGGAGACGTAAGCGACAAAATGAACAAAAGCTACTTTTCGCCATTTTGCATCCTACGCGATGTAATACGTTTGCTCAACATGCAAACAAACATTTTTTGTTCGGAAACATTTGAGCAATTTTGAAAAAACGTTTCCGAAAAATCACTGTTTGTCCACATAACAAACGTAGTTCCATACAGCTTTCATACATCGTTCGAAAATCAACAATTATAAGTATTATGTGCTATAAGCTTAATCTACATTTGAATCACATTCTTTGTAGAGTCCAAACATGCCGGTCACGATAGTGTCTTATTAGTTAGTGTTTCCTGAGAAACCATTGAAACACTGCTCATATAATTACTATTTTTCGTACACTGCACTGAACAATGAACAAAGAGAAGCAAATGTGTTTTTTAAATGTTACAACTACCTAACTGTCTGCATTTGAATCTTCAAGTAGATAATGAAACAATCAGGTCAGTAGTAAAATAAAAATTATATTGGTTCTTAGTTATAAACTCTTCGAATTCGACATCGAATTATTCTCATACTCAGCATTTACTCATACCGTTGGTGTAAGTCACTCCACCATCTTTATGCGATTGTGTCAAATTTCTCATCGTGATATCGGTAAATCATGTTGCAAATTACCAACAGACAGGGCAACCTGGTGATTACATCTAGCTATGTGAACAAATGTTCATTGAAACGATTGATTGTTCGCATAAATAGACGTAAGCGTTTTCCAAATGGAAAAACATATGTTTTAATCCGCAAAATCTCCTAGGCCCCCTTTTTATGGATAATATCCTTTAACTGGACAGGTTATTTCATTGGAAATTTGCATGGTTACGCTTGTAGGCAAAAAACAACAAAATTGCGTTTTCCCAACACTAATGGTGTTGGTGATCACGTCTCCTACGCGATCATGGGCAGTGTAGGATCGAAACCTTTCATCCGTAAATACATTTCAGATAAATGGTTCTTCAATTATGTTGTTGCGAATGTCTTGTGGCTGGCGTTCCACATAAAAAGTAGGCTACAGGTATTGAATTGAATGAATCTGTCGGCCAAGGCACATTTCTGTTGCGCAAAATTGAACAATAATCATGACACCCGTAAACCTCAGCGTAAACAAAACCTGCTCTTGAATCCGCTTTCTGAAAAGCAGAATAACCTCGTTGAAGATGATTATAATAGAAATGGCAGAGTCGATGCGACGGTGTTCAGTGGGTGTCACTGCTCAAATGAGCAGTGTCAATATTGCGCGTGATCTATGGTGGGATAGCCAATGTTCCAAGCTTTATATAGAAAAATCGAATGCATTTAAAGCTTTTCGGAAACGTGGAACTCCTGAAAATTTTCAAACGTATTTAGCCCTTGAGAATCAGTTCAAAAATTTGATCAAAGGGAAAAAACGTGCTTATTGGCGAAATTTCGTGGGAGGTTTGTCACGAGAAACGTCAATGAAAAAATTATGGAAAGTGGCTCGAAACATGAGAAATCGCTCTTCAACGAATGAAAGCGAAGAATATTCACATCGATGGATTTTTAATTTTGCACGAAAGGTTTGTCCCGATTCCGCTCCCGTGCAAAAAATTGTTCGAAATATACCACAAGATAGGTGCGATCTTGATTATGAGTTTTCGATGGTAGAATTCTCTCTTGCTCTCCTTTCATGTAACAATTCTGCTCCGGGATCGGATCGAATTAAGTTCAACTTGTTGAAAAACCTCCCTGATGTGGCGAAACATCGCTTGTTGAATTTATTCAATCGGTTTCTGGAACATAATATTGTTCCAGATGATTGGAGACAAGTACGAGTTATAGCTATTCAAAAACCCGGAAAACCCGCGTCCGACTTCAATTCGTACCGCCCAATAGCAATGCTGTCTTGTATACGGAAATTGTTGGAGAAAATGATCTTGTTTCGCCTTGATCGATGGGTTGAAACGAATGGCCTACTCTCAGATACACAATATGGGTTCCGCAGGGGCAAGGGGACAAATGATTGTCTTGCGTTGCTTTCTTCAGAAATTCAAATGGCTTACGCCGAAAAAAAACAAATGGCTTCAGTATTCTTGGACATAAAGGGGGCCTTTGATTCAGTTTCAATAGAGGTCCTGTCAGACAAATTATACTCTCGGGGTCTGCCGCCTCTATTGAATAATATGTTATATAACTTGCTTTGTGAGAAACATTTGAATTTTTCTCACGGGGATTCGACAGTAAGTCGGGTCTCCTACATGGGACTCCCCCAGGGCTCATGTTTAAGCCCCCTTTTGTACAACATCTATGTAAGCGACATCGACAATTGCCTTACACAAAATTGCAGCCTAAGACAACTTGCAGATGATGGAGTGGTGTCTGTCGTAGGATCAAACGAATCCGACCTGCAAGGACCCTTACAAGATACTTTGAACAATTTTTCAACCTGGGCCATTGGGCTAGGGATCGAATTCTCCACGGAGAAAACAGAGATGGTGTTTTTTTCTAGGAAGCATAGACCAGCAAAACCAAAGCTTCAACTTTTGGGTAAACCGATCACTCATGCTATGTCATTCAAATATCTTGGGGTCTGGTTCGACTCCAAATGTACTTGGGGGGCCCATATTAGGTATCTGAGTAAAAAATGTCAACAAAGAATAAACTTTCTCCGTACAATTACCGGCACCTGGTGGGGAGCCCACCCCGAAGATCTTATAATGTTGTATCGAACAACTATTCTCTCAGTGATGGAGTATGGCAGTTTCTGTTTTCAATCAGCTGCCAAAACACACCTCATTAAACTCGAGCGAATTCAGTATCTTTGTCTCCGTATTGCGTTGGGATGTATGCCCTCAACGCATACCATGAGCCTCGAGGTTTTGGCAGGCGTACTCCCACTAAAAGATCGCTTCAATTTATTATCTCTTCGGTTCCTCATCCGGTGTAAGGTTATGAACCCATTGGTGATCGGAAATTTTGAGCAGCTGATCGAGCTAAATTTTCATTCTGGATTCATGAGCTCATATCATGAATTCGTCTCCATGCAGGTTGATCCTTCTTCGTATATTCCCAACCGTGTTTGTTTTCCTGACTACATCAATTCCTCTGTGCATTTTGATCTGTCCATGAAGCAGGATATCCATGGAATTCCAGATTATCATCGATCGGGGATCGTTCCTACGATTTTCGAAGCAAAGTATGGGCGTGTCAATTGTGATAATATGTACTTTACTGATGGGTCCTCTATGAATGAGTCCACAGGATTTGGAGTGTTCAACAATTTTTTTAGCACCTCACACAGTCTTCAGTATCCTTGCTCAGTGTATATTGCTGAATTGGCAGCAATACACTGGGCGCTGGACAGCGTCGCCTCACGACCTGTTGAACACTATTACATTGTAACGGATAGTCTGAGCTCTGTCGAAGCTATCCGTTCAGTGAGGCCGGAAAAGCACTCGCCGTACTTCCTTGAGAGAATACGAGAAATTTTGAGTGCTTTATCCAGACGCTGTTATGTCATTACCTTTGTCTGGGTCCCTTCACATTGCTCAATTCCGGGTAATGAGAGGGCTGACTCATTAGCAAAGGTAGGTGCAATTGAAGGCGAAATTTATCAGCGTCAAATCGCCTTCAATGAATTTTATTCTTTAGTTCGTAAAAATACCATCGTTAACTGGCAACGCAAATGGAACGAAGATGAATTGGGCCGGTGGCTCCACTCAATTATCCCTAAGGTTAGCCTCAATCCGTGGTTCAAAAGTCTGGACTTGAGTCGGGACTTTATTCGCACCTTCTCCCGACTCATGTCCAATCACTGTTCGTTAGACGCGCTGCTTTTTCGTTTTAATCTTGCCGACAGCAATCTCTGCGGTTGTGGCCATGGTTACCACGACATCGAACACGTTGTTTGGTCGTGCGAGTTGTATCTTGTCGCCAGATCGAATTTTGAAAACTCCCTTCGGGCTGGAGGAAAGCAGTCCAATGTGCCGGTGAGAGATGTGTTGGCTCGGTTAGACCTTGATTACATGTCCCAAATATATGTTTTCCTTAAAGCTATCGATCTTCGAGTGTGATTGTTCATACATCCTTTTCCCCTCCTTTTCGTCCTTCGCGAGCTATCGGTTCCCTTCCTACTAACATTAGAATAAGTTAAATTGTAAATACATATTAGATGTAAGGATAGTTTTAAGAATTGAGTGTGAAGTGTCAGTGTGAATGAGAATGTGAATGTGAATGTGAATGTGAATGTGAATGTGAGTGCGAGTGTAAACACACATCTCCTTACATCCCATCCTTTTCCTAATGAAAATGTGTCACCCTTCTAAACTCGAGTCGACCGCGAGTAATCGGTTTCCTATTTCATTAACCATAGAATTAAGGAAACAACATGTTGATATATGCTAGTTGAAATATAGTTAAGAGTTTGGCTCCATTAAACTTATGTAACTGAGCCTGTAAAAATAATCGGATTAATAAAAAAAAAAAATATTGCGCGTGCTTATCTGTAAGCGCGATACGCTTGCCTTCAAATAGCAGATAGGGCTCTCTTGCAAAGGAATAGAGAATGATAAACATGAGCAAGATTTACGATCCGAAGGCAAATAGCGAGGCAGCATATGCTGCCGATTAGCATAAATATATATTTTGTTTACGATCCCAACATAAAGAAAAGGGAAAAGGTAAATCTCCGCGATCATCTCGCACAAGAAGGAGCAATAAAATTTATGATTCATTTCCTGAATAGAAGGGATAGGCACAAATCAGCATGCGCCGCGTACTTATCTCCGCCTGTGCATGCGAGAAAGGAAATAGAATAATTTATGACTGGTACAACAAATAAGTGTACTGAATGTATAGACAAGGTCGGTCGCTTATCGATCGACGCATAGGTAACAGATGGCTGGCAATAAAATGTTTGAATAAGTTGTATAGTTTGTTTGCGGTGGGAAACCCCGGCCGGCTAGGCGATAACCAATGCGATGTTGGTTATCGGTAGAGTAGAGGGAAATGGAAATTCCCTCATGCATTAGGTTAATCTATTGTATATATAAACCGAAATTTTTGAAATAAAGAGCACTTGCATTTTCGAGAGTAAACGAGTAGTTACTCTTCCGAACCCCCTCAGGGAGCTTGCAAAACAAGTATTCTAGCAGGATACGTACAATCCGGGTAGTCCTCAAATCTACTGATTGACGTGTTTAGTCTAGGGTTCTTCCTCTTTGGTCTCAGCAAGCTCTCGTTTTCAACACCCCTTCGCCCCTCGATTTTTGGACGCCACAGTGGGTCAATCAGAGAACTCACGATTGACCGGTGCGACGAATGGACAAAATGACTGAGTTCTTGAATTAATTTGATCTTTTATGCGTGAAGGCCCATGTGATCTAGTTTCAGAAATGCCCGTTTGTAGCGATCGGCAAATTACCGAATGTTGTGGAGACTTTTTCACGCTCTTCTCATCAACTCCCAGTCAATCAGTCAATCGGTAACTTCAAGGCTGCTATCAATCTATAGATCTCACCATAAAGTCCTTCTGATCATTCTGTACCTTAAAAATAATTGAAAATGGGTATTTTGGTTTATGAATTCTTTTTTGTCTTTGTTTTGTGACATTATCTCTGATATGTCCACGCACAAATGCTATTTTCCACTTCTTGTGTATCCAAGATGGTAGACTATTCCTCTGAATTTTTCGATGAGGTTCGGCACAGACGATTTTGCAGCGGAAGTGGCCACTTTTTCCAGACTTTTTTAATTTTTTTTCCACAGTCTCTTCTGATTTGACATGTTTCCTAAGATTTACCTTCATTAATATACTATTAAAGACGATTAACAATTCTGATATGTCCCAGCTTCTTTATTGATGAATGAATACATCCAATCAGACCCACGGAGAACGACTATCGGCTGAATGGCAGGGTTGACACAATAAAATTTGTGTTTTTGGCTTGAAAAAATCTTTTTATCTGAGTTCTTTCTCAGAAAATCAGTATCGAAATCTATATTTACAACTTGTGGTCGTTTGTCTGCTCTCAGACCCCACAGCAAAAAACTTAATTTTGGTTTGTGCCAACGTAAGGACAATTATCATCACTCACGAGACGCGACACGGGACTAAGACACATCACATATAGTCCTTACAAACATTAAGTTAAAATTACTTTTTTCGTCGACCAATTTCGGGATCGATGTTGCCAGTCTACTGGATGGTGTCCGACTGGTTACAATAAGTACTAACACATTTTCGTACACATATCAGTACTCGTCGAAGAAGAATTTCGCTAAGTTGTCAGCTTCGTCAGATGGGAGAGAGGAGATTATATGGGCGCATCTTCCTCATTCATGAGTGGATGATAAATGGTACAGATATACATTGACTTCCATGCATTCAACTGTGAAGGTGGAAACAGAATGCCGCGTTGTGCGTTGCTTCTCATCAGCTGTCATTGCTTGCGTTTTGTACTAACACATTCGCCTGACGCATTCTGTTGATTTGCAGTCACAATCTAGCATTCGCGTCACAGCTTTTCATGTAAACAAAAACAAAATAAAATTCGTGTGAAAATCTTGTTCTTTTTGTGTCCACGGATCAGTTTAATGCTTTCAAAAACAACACATTGACATATCGGCGCTGGCGGCATTGAGCTTCGTTTACTAGTTTAAAGGAGCGTAAAAGAATATCTGATTTTAAGTCGGAATGAACACATTTTCAAAATTAAAATTTTGAATGAAAATTAGCTTTTCCATATCAAACTAGTATTCTATTTAAATGAAAAACATTTTTGTTTGTAGGTGGTGAAAAAGTCTCATACGAAAATTGTTTATGAAGACAACTCTATATTATGATGAAAAAATTCAGCAACAATGTTGGAATTGTTTAGCCATGGTTGAATGAAGTCAGAAACACGTGTTTCAAGTAATCAAATAACATGATGTGAAAATTTTCTTTCAAATTTTAGAATTTTAAAACCGGCTTCGTGTCTTCTAATCTGATAGAGATTACATTGACGAGTTTGGGACCCAAACTATGGCCCTAATTTGAAGTTGCCACCAGATGTCGACACCATGCCACTGTCATCGCGAATTCGGCGGAAGCAGTTTAGAACAAATGTTAGCGTTTAGTACAACGATGCTAATGACGAAACGCATTATTGCGTTCGACTAAATGGAAACACACATATTTAAAATGAAATGTCAAAACACAATTGTCGTAACGCGACGCATAGCGCGGCATTCTGGTCCCACCTTGAGGCTTTCCGGATGTTTTTGATTATTTTAGCCTTCTCCCAATCTATGACGTGGTCTTGGACTAAAGCGTGTGCTGCCACACTCGAATCGTTAACTATTCCATTATCCAGCGCATTCTTATGTTCACGTAGGTGAATTTCCGACGTGTTTGGCCGATGTACACACTGGTGCAGTCTTTGCAGGAGACCTGATAGATCCCTGATGTTTCATCCGGCGGAATTTCATCTTTAAGGTTGCAAAAAAGTCTCTTAATTTGCTCTCGCTTTTGTACACCATATGAAACCCATGTTTCCTGAGGATAGACTGGACTGCGTTGGTCATTTTTTGGTAATACGGCAAGCTGATTCTTCTATGTTGTTCCTTCTCCTGCTCTATTGTGATGATGTTATCTCTACGTTTCTTCTTTTAGTGGTTTTCGGAGGATTTTTTCACGAAACCCTTCTCGTACCCATTCAGTTCTGCAGCATGGTGAATTCAATTCCTTTCCGCTGCGAAATCATCTCTCTCCATAGGTATGTTGAAGAGACGATGCGCCATGGAATGAAAAGCTGCTTGCTTTTGAGTGCCAAAATGGTTGGAGTCGAAGGTTATGTATCTGTCTGTAGACTTTGGCGAGAGGCGAGAGGAAATTCTGGTGTCGTTCGACGTTACAGCCCTTTTTCCGAACGTAACAGTAACTGAGGCGTTAGATAGTTTGCGCAGGCATCTGGAACGGAAACGAGTATCTCCCAATCAGATCAAAGAATATCTTTTGGTGACAAAAACCTGTTTGGATCAGGGTTCAGGGTTCTACAAACAAACGTTCGGTCTCAGTATGGGTAGCAAGCTTTCGCCACTTTTGGCAGAAGTTTTCAGGAGAGGTTTTGAAACAGAATTGGAGATAGAAAAATACTTCCCTCGAATGTGGAGACGCTATGTAGACGACATCTTCGCAGTTGTGAAAGAACGTTACCTGAAACAGACGTTGGAGTTACTGAACTTTCGACATAGAACCATCAAGTTCACTGTTGAAAAAGAACAGAACGGTACACTTCTGGATTTGAATATTACCCGGAAGGAAGATAATCGGCTAAAGTTTGGGATATACCATAAAACAACGTCTACAGACAGATACATAACCTCCGACTCCGACTGGCGCTCAAAAGCAATCAGCTTTTCATTCCATGGCGCATCGTCTCTTTAACATACCTGTGGAGAGAGATGATTTCGCAGCGGAAAGAAATATAATTCACCATGCTGAAGAACTGAATGGGTACGAGAAGGGTTTCGTGGAAAAAATCCTCCAAAAACACGAACAGTAGAAACGTACAGATAACATCACCACACCAGCAGGAGAAGGAACAACATAGAAGAATCAGCTTGCCGTATTACCCAAAAATGACCAACGCAGTCCAGTCTACCCTCAGGAAACATGGGTGTCATGTGGTGTACAAAAGCGAGAGCACATTGAAAGACCTTTTGTGCAACTTTAAAAATAAAATTCCGCTGGATGAAAAATCAGGGATCTATCAGGTCTCCTGCAAAGACTGCACCAGTGTGTACTTCGGCCAATCACGTCGGAAATTCAAAATCCGCCTACGTTAACATAAGAATGCGGTGGATAATGAAAGAGTTAAAGAGTTAATTCAAGTGCGGCAGCACACGCTTTTGCCCAAGACCATAGATTGGAGTCATAGATTGGGAGAAACAATCAAAAACATCCGGGAAGCCTCAAAGTTGAATGCAAGGGAGTCTATGTATATCTGTACAATTGACCATCCACTCATGAATGAGGAAGATGCGCCCATACCATCTCCTCTCTTCCATCTGACGAAGCTGACAACTTAGCGAAATTACTCTTTGACGAGTACTGATCTGTGTACGAATATGTGTTAGTACTTATTCTAACTAGTCGGACACCGTCCAGTAGATGGGCAACATCGAGCCCGAAACCGGTCGACGAAAAAAGTCATTTTAACCCGTTTAATGTTTGTAAGGACTATAAGTGTTGTGTCTTAGTCCCGTGTCGCGTCTCGTGAGTGGTCGCAGCTAAAATGTATACTAAAATTATAATTTATGCAACAATTCATCATTTCACATGTTGTGTGAACTTATTTACGAACCAAAATGGTGCTACTATGAATAATAGGAAACAGTACTCAGTATGAACAAAAGTTGTCAGTTGATTGAGCTTGAGCTTGGACTTGGGTAGACTGTACAGTTCGTAGTTGCTCTCCGTGATTGACCTGAACCAACCAAATTGCACAAAGAACACACAGAATAACGCTCGGGACTAGCAAATTATTCTCATTTTGTAATGTTCGGTGATTCGAGCTTTAAATGGTCAATAACGACGCCGGCCACGTCCTTATGTTAGTATGATATTCGCTGCCCGAAGGCCAGAAGGGTCGCCTCTATAGCGTGGTTCCCTAGCGTTTATCATGGAAGGGATAATTGTTAGTGGGGAGAGGTAAGAATTAGGATTCACCGTGGTAAGTGATGTGATTGTGTAAACGCGAACTATCGACAAGGTGATCTTTAGGTAACCTGAGAAGGAAAACCTATTAAACTAATTAGATGTGTTCTATTTTTATCGCACGTTCTTGAAATCTAAGTGTTGGGTGGCTGGCCCACTTCGACAGCTCACTAATTTTCCAGCACCCAACACTGTTGGGGAAATCCTTTTTCCCACCACAAATAGCCGCCGGCGAACAAATAACACAAACTGCGCTTTACACAGTGCCAACAGCAAACATTAGACGATAACAACCAGCACAAACATCGATGATTTTCTTCATTGATTAAAACACATCACGTTGGTAGAACACAACATTTAATCCATTGCACACATATTTATTTATTTACAATTACTATTTTTACATTTCACAATATCACAATATCACATATATTACATATAACACCCGATACAATATTTAACATTAATTGTTGATACTATGGTGGACGATTTCGTACTGACTGCTCCGCACAAGAACACATTCTCTGCTGCTGCTTTGTTGATCGCATCTCCATGCGATGTTTCCGATGGTCTTCGGCAGCGGTGAATTTTATTTTTATTTTTTTTTTTATTGTCGTCAATCTAAATTGTAGACCGATACATTCTTAATACTACTTAAAACTACTTACTTAAAACTAAAAATCTAAAGAGAGCTGGCTGGATAATTTATTCGTTTAATTTAAAAGACGATTTTAACAAGTTACAGAATCAATTTTTTTATTTATTTATTTCGTCAAACCAGCGTAGACTAAATATGCTGCCCAAATATTACAATGAAATTTAACGATATCTTATGCTATTCAGATAGTCTTTGAGCATTGATCTTGACATGGTTACATCAATTGTTTCACTGTGTTCGTTACAGAGGCTCATCATACGATTAATAGGACTATATTTGGCATAATTCGTTCTTCGATAATCTATGTAAAAAATGTTAGGGTTTCTCAGGTTCCTAATCGGTGCGTAAAAATTCAGGTTTCCTAATATTTTTTTCTGAGTCCACTCGTTGTGATATGATATCAATAATAAATAGAATCATGGCAGAGTTCCGACGTTCTTTTAGGCTTTTAATATTGATTAGCATACAGCGTGCTTCATATGGAGGTAGATGATACAGGGTGGGCCATTTAAAGTGGAAGGATTTGTTTTTGCAATAGCAAAGTAAAGAAGTGGAATTTTAAATTTTTTTTTTAAATTCATTTATTTTGGTCCAAGGATATTTGTTCTAACTACTTTTTTATTATGATATCTCGTAAATGACCGCCTCTGGCCTTGACCGCAATGTGCCCTTTTTTCGGCATTTTCCATCACTTTGCCCAATGTTTCGGCCGATATGGCAGCAATTTCTTGTCGGATATTGTCTTTCAGCGCAGCCAGGGTCCTTGTTTTACCAGTGTATACCTTGGATTTTAAATATCCCCATAAAAAAAAGTCAGTAGGCGTCAAATCAGGTGATCTCGGTGGCCAGTCATAATCGATGGCGACCTGATGTCGATGGAGTCTCTGCAACACTGGCTCGAACGGCATCAATATTCTCGTCGAAACGTCTTGGTCGTTGTCTGGACAGATGACTGGCATTACCAACACTACCACACGATATAAATTTGGCATATAATCGACGTATAGTGTTGTCTCCAGGCGATGTTTTAACTTTATTTTTATTTTTCCACGCAAGTTTAGTTAACACAATTGAGAAGTTATTTTGAATGTACAGCTGAACAATTTCAGCGCGTTGTTTAGGTGTGTATTGTTCCATGGTTAAAATTGTACTGAAATTACGCTTCCAACGCGGTATGACATTTGTTAATCTGACATCTCTGTCAAAAGTTATGGGGTTGCCAGATGCTTCCACTTTAAATGGCCCACCCTGTATGAGGACCAGCCTAGTTTACGAAGTGCAAATAACAAAAATTGTTTTTGTACAGATTCAATTCTGTCTTTGTGTGAAGTTATGTAGGGGGACCATACAATACTACAGTATTCGAGAATTGACCTGACGTATGTAATATACAATGTTTTTATTGTGTACGGATCGTGGAAATGGTAACTAAAGCGTTTAATGAAGCTCAACATATTATTTGCTCTATGGATGATTGTATTATAATGATCCACGAAGGTTAGTTTCGAATCTAAGATCACACCTAAATCTCTTACTCGTTGACATCTACTGATGGGTTGATTACCCAGTATAACACCATTGTTCAATGGTGTTCTTCTTCTTGTAAAAGTAATCAAAGTGCATTTCCTAACATTGAGCTGTAATAAACTCATAGTGCACCAATTATAAACTATGTCAACTTCATTTTTGAATGTTTGAGAGTCTTCTTCATTCTTTATTTCCATATACAGTTTCATATCATCTGCGTAGATAAGTGCCTTAACACTGTTAAGAAAAACGCAAACGTCATTAACAAATAAAATGAACAAAAGTGGCCCCAAATGAGAGCCTTGAGGAACTCCGGATGTAACAAATATTGGTTTTGAAATTTCCCCATTAAATCTTACCATTTGGGTGCGGTCAGTCAAATATGATTCTAGCCATTTCAATAGCTTGACTTCTATCCCTATTTTTTGAAGTTTAAGAAGGAGTAAGGGTATATCAACACGATCGAAAGCCTTACCAAAGTCAGTGTATAGAGCTTCAACTTGATTACCATTATCCATTGCATTCAAAGTGAATGTGACAAATTCCAGCAAATTTGTTGTTGTTGATCGTCCTTTGAAAAAACCGTGTTGCTTATTCGTAATTCGTGTCTTTAGTTGTTGAAAAAGTTTTTGGTTTATTATGGCTTCAAATAGTTTTGGAATGCAAGAAATAATTGCTACTCCACGATAATTTCCTACATCGGATCTATTACCGGATTTGAATATTGGAACAAGAAAAGGGTTTTTCCATATTTTCGGAAACCTTTCTGATTCCAATGGCTCATTGAAAAGTCATAAAAGTGGATGAGTTAATTCAGATGCCAATTTTTTTTTATAAGAACCGGTGGACTTCCGTCAGGACCTGGCCCTTTAGAGACATCAAGCTTATTTAATGCGTCAAAAATTGCAATGTAAGTTAGTTTTCTGACTCCAACATCACATGGAAATTCTGGAAGAAATGCAAAGAAGTCACGATCTCGGTCCTCTTCAGCTGTTACAATATACACTTCTTGAAAAATGTTGCAAAGAGGTTGCAAATTTTTTCTGGGTCGTTCCCCACGGTATCGTCAAGGTGCATGCGTGATGGAAAACCATTGCTTTTTAGTTTTGTTTTTAGGTAATTAAAGAAACTTTTCGGGTTAGATTTTATATCCGACTCTGTTTTTAAGCTGTAATCTTCAAAAGCGCTTTTAACAGTTGAGTTGAGCTGTTCACAAATGTTCAGATATTTTTCGAGATTAGCTTGAAATTTGTATTTCTTATAAATTTTATTTGCCTTCTGTTTTTTATTTTTTAGTTTCTTTATGTTTTGATTAAACCAAATCGGATATTTTGTGATTATATTTCTCCTTTTTTGTTTTGTTGGTATCTCCTCCTCTATAATTTTATTGATCATCAAAACAAACAAATAGATGCAAAACAACTTGTTTATATTGATGGAAATTAGGGCACGAATGCGGTATATAATACAGACGTTTCTGCGCCCAAATTGTCGAATCTTGTATATTTTTGACAGATTGAGTTGAATATTTGAAAGACTACATTATCATGGAGTTGCTCAATGGAAATTTGACACGTTGAGCTCCCTAGGGGCGTTGAGTTTTTTGATAGGAAAGCGCTGACTGACTGGGACTGACAGTTACAAAATAAGAGAATAAAAATATATGCGGTTTGTTTTCGAATGTTTTACAAAATGTGATTACTTTAGTCGAATTTCTGCCTTTTTTCGGCTTTATATTTATATCATAAGTATCTTTGGGAGCTGGGACCGACACTGATATTGTGCAAACGCTCTCGATGCGGGGTGAATGGAAAGCGCAGCAAGACAAATGTGTTAATGTGTCAACGTGTTAATACAAATATTTAAGAGAAACATTTGTTATAGTCTGATGCTGGTGGCCTTTGCTTCTTTCATGACTCACGAAAGTCGTTCTCCCTATCGAGTTGATTTCAAACGAGGTATTGCACCAGCTGCTTTGGATTCCGATGCAGTCGCCTGTTTCAATTATAATTTAGTCGGTGGCAACTCCGCTTGTTGACGCGTGCGAAATGAATTCTCCGATGGCAGCTTCCTTCATTCGCAACCATTATCTCACTTCGAACATACAGGAGGTAACGGAGATACCAACGCCAGCGATATGGCATACGGTGTTATGACGTTTCGTCTGCTCATCTGCACCGAAAAAAACTATCCCGGACAATTTCATATTTTTTATAGAAAGGCTTTCTTTCGAAACAAAAAGACGGGTAAGGAAGAAACTTCGCAAATTCACTAGTTCTAGATAATTTTTCACAGATCCATGAACATGTCGTCTGGCGTTTTTTTTTTTTTTAATTCGTTTATTTTTACAGGCTCAGTTACTTAAGTTTAAAGGAGCCGAATTCTTAAATATAATTTTAAAACTATATATATATAAACAATTTTCTTACATCTATGGTTAGTAAGGTGGAAAACCGATTACTCGCGGTGTACTCGAGTTTAGGAGGGTGACATATTTTTAGGAGAAGGATGGGATATAAGGAAATTGTAACAATGTTGATGAACACTCAATTTATAAATCTATTCGTATATTTATAGTGTATTTACATTTCAACTTATTCTACTATTTATAGCAAGGGGACGAATTACCCGCAAAGGAAGGAAAGGAGGGTATAAGGATGTAGGGGCAATCACACACGAAGATCTATAGCTTTAAGGAAAACATATATATGGGACATGTAATCAAGGTCTAGCCGAGCCAACACATCTCTCACCGACACATTGGGCTGTCTTCCTCGGGCCCGAAGGGAGTTTTTTAAATTCGATCTGGCGACCAGATACACCTCGCACGACCAAACAATGTGCTCGATGTCGTGATAACCTTGGCCACAAACGCAGAGATTGCTGCTGGCAAGATTGAAACGGAAGAGTAGTGCATCTAACGAACAGTGATTGGACATGAGTCGGGAGAAGGTGCGAATAAAGTCCCGACTCAAGTCCAGACTTTTGAACCACGGTTTGAGGCTAACCTTAGGGATAATCGAGTGAAACCACCGGCCCAATTCATCTTCATTCCACTTGCGTTGCCAGTTAGCGATGGTATTTTTGCGGACTAAAGAATAAAATTCATTGAAGGCGATTTGACGCTGATAAATATCGCCTTCAATTGCACCTACCTTTGCTAATGAGTCAGCCCTCTCATTACCCGGAATGGAGCAATGTGAAGGGACCCAGATAAAGGTAATGACATAACAGCGTCTGGATAAAGCACTCAAAATTTCTCGTATTCTCTCAAGGAAGTACGGCGAGTGCTTTTCCGGCCTCACTGAACGGATAGCTTCGACAGAGCTAAGACTATCCGTTACAATGTAATAGTGTTCAACAGGTCGTGAGGCGACGCTGTCCAGCGCCCAATGAATTGCTGCCAATTCAGCAATATATACTGAGCAAGGATTCTGAAGACTGTGTGAGGTGCTAAAAAATTCGTTGAACACTCCAAATCCTGTGGACTCGTTTATAGTGGACCCATCAGTAAAGTACATATTATCACAATTGATACCCCCATACTTTTAATCGAAGATCGTTGGAGCGATCCTCGATCGTTGGTAATCTGAATATCCATGGATATCTTGCTTCATGGACAGATCAAAATGCACAGAGGAATTGATGTAGTCAGGGAAACAAACACGGTTGGGAATATACGAAGAAGGATCAACCTGCATGGAGATGAATTCATGATATGAACTCATGAATCCGGAGTGAAAATTTAGCTCGATCAGCTGCTCAAAATTTCCGATCACCAATGGGTTCATGACCTTACACCGGATGAAGAACCGAAGAGATAATAAATTGAAGCGATCTTTTAGTGGGAGTAGGCCTGCCAAAACCTCGAGACTCATGGTATGCGTTGAGGGCATACATCCCAACGCGATACGGAGACAAAGATACTGAATTCGCTCGAGTTTAATGAGATGTGTTTTGGCAGCTGATTGAAAACAGAAACTGCCATACTCCATCACTGAGAGAATAGTTGTTCGATACAACATTATAAGATCTTCTGGGTGGGCTCCCCACCAGGTGCCGGTAATTGTACGGAGAAAGTTTATTCTTTGTTGGCATTTTTTACTCAGATACCTAATATGGGCCCCCCAAGTACATTTGGAGTCGAACCAGACCCCAAGATACTTGAATGACATAGCATGAGTGATCGGTTTACCCAAAAGTTGAAGCTTTGGTTTTGCTGGTCTATGCTTCCTAGAAAAAACCACCATCTCTGTTTTCTCCGTGGAGAATTCGATCCCTAGACCAATGGCCCAGGCTGAAAAATTGTTCAAGGTCCTTGCAGGTCGGATTCATTTGATCCTACGACAGACATCACTCCATCATCTGCAAGTTGTCTTAGGCTGCAATTTTGTGTAAGACAATTGTCGATGTCGCTTACATAGAAGTTGTACAAAAGGGGGCTTAAACATGAGCCCTGGGGGAGGCCCATGTAAGAGACCCGACTTACTGCCGAATCTCCGTGAGAAAAGTTCAAATGTTTCTCACAAAGCAAGTTATATAACATATTATTCAATAGAGGCGGCAGACCCCGAGAGTGAAATTTGTCCGACAAAACCTCTATTGAAACAGAATCGAAGGCCCCCTTTATGTCCAAGAATACTGAAGCCATTTGTTTTTTTTCGGCGTAAGCCATTTGAATTTCTGAAGAAAGCAACGCAAGACAATCATTCGTCCCCTTGCCCCTGCGGAACCCATATTGTGTATCTGAGAGTAGGCCATTCGTTTCAACCCATCGATCAAGGCGAAACAAGATCATTTTCTCCAACAATTTCCGTATACAAGACAGCATTGCTATTGGGCGGTACGAATTGAAGTCGGACGCGGGTTTTCCGGGTTTTTGAATAGCTATAACTCGTACTTGTCTCCAATCATCTGGAACAATATTATTCTCCAGAAACCGATTGAATAAATTCAACAAGCGATGTTTCGCCACATCAGGGAGGTTTTTCAGCAAGTTGAACTTAATTCTATCCGATCCCGGAGCAGAATTGTTACATGAAAGGAGAGCAAGAGAGAATTCTACCATCGAAAACTCGGAATCAAGATCGCACCTATATTGTGGTATATCTCGAACAATTTTTTGCACAGGAGCGGAATCAGGACAAACCTTCCGTGCAAAATTAAAAATCCATCGATGTGAATATTCTTCGCTTTCATTCGTTGAAGAGCGATTTCTCATGTTTCGAGCCACTTTCCATAATTTTTTCATTGACGTTTCTCGTGACAAACCTCCCACGAAATTTCGCCAATAAGCACGTTTTTTCCCTTTGATTAAGTTTTTAAATTGATCTTCAAGGGCTAAATACGTTTGAAAATTTTCAGGGGTTCCACGTTTCCGAAAAGCTTTAAATGCATTCGATTTTTCTACATAAAGCTTGGAACATTGGCTATCCCACCATAGATTGGGAGGCCTTCGGGAAATGGTGGAACCTGGGATGGGTTTCGTTTGAGCGCGAACCGCGCTGTCATAGATCAAACGAGAAAGGAAGTTATACTCCTCCAATGGAGGTAAACCATCTCTGGAATTGATGGCTAGAGCAATCGCGTCCGCATATTTTTTCCAGTCAATGTGTCTTGTGAGGTCATATGCCATGTTTATAGATTCAGAAGAATTCGACCCAATGGTGATGGAAATTTTGATTGGCAAGTGATCACTACCGTTGGGGTTCTGGATTACATTCCACTTGCAATCTAACGATAGTGAATTCGAGCAAAGCGAGAGGTCAAGAGCACTTGGGTTAGCAGGAGGTTTAGGTACACGTGTTGTTTCCCCAGTGTTCAAAACGGTCATATTGAAGCTGTTACAAAGGTCATATATCAACAATGAACGATTGTCGTCGTACTGTTCCCCCCAGGCAGTTCCGTGAGAGTTGAAGTCTCCCAAGATCAATCGTGGCTCAGGAAGGAGTGAGCACATGTCATCAAGTTGTTTGCGGCTAACCGCAGCTCTCGGAGGCCAATACAAGCTGACAATACAGAGGTCTTTGCCTCTGATGTTTGCATGACAAGCAACAGCTTCGATCTCTCCAATAGGTGGAAGGTCAATTCTAAAAAATGAGTGGCACTTATTGATCCCCAAAAGCACCCCTCCGTATCTATCATCACGGTCCAAGCGTATAATATTAAAATCGTGGAAAGAGATATCATCTCGCGAAGAAAGCCAAGTTTCGGACAGAGCAAAAACATCACAATTGAACTTATGAATTAAAAATTTGAATGTATCCAATTTAGGGATAAGACTACGACAATTCCACTGAAATACAGTGATATCTCCGACCTCTCTATCTAAATTAGACATCAAGAGAGATAATCATTGCAAGGAGGGGCCATGTTTGCATCAATTGTTGCAAAATTGTCTTTAATACTGGAAGCATTGAGATGACAAGGGTTCTGATGGAGTCGGAAACATTAAAACACTTGAAGATTTGGTCCAAAAGGTCAGACAACTTTATAAATCCCGATTGGGAAGTTGAACTGGACGGAATAACAGAGACAGTTGGGGTTTTTGATGTCCCCTCGAGTGCTGGGCCATTCGAAGGTGAATTATTCCCACGGAAACCAGGAGGAACCTGATTTTGCTTGTCCGCTGCACTCGATTTTTTAGGCATGCTAACAGGGGGTATCACCGGAGGGGCTTGTCCTTGAACTTTGGGAGTGGTCACATTTTTGCGCCGGGGATTCCCTTGGAAAATGAACGGTGTGCCCCCGTTAGCTGTGTCCGCTTCTATTTCGTCAACGGGCAACGTGGCGAAGACATTTTGTGTGTTGATTGGTTGTTGTTGTTGGGCCAGTGGAGAAGCGCCCTTTAAAATATGTCGTCTGGCGTTGTCATGCGGTAAAATTATTTTGTCCTATCTTTTCTCCGATTCTGGTCGTTTTTCTTTCCGTTTTCCCTTCTAGATAACTGTTGGTAAGAGAGCCAGACGACCACGAACAACCAATTTCACTGAAGGTTTCATAGTCATAGCAGAGGTTCCTATTCGCTCTATCGCATTTATTTTGGGATGTGAAAAAATGGCTAACGGTCTCATTAAGTTATGAATCGTAGTTTAAATTATTCCAAAGTGATGAAATTTGCCGTTGTAGACCGGCCAATCCGTTGATCCTCGTTAGTGGCAAAAAAAGACTACGGTTGAGCCAATTTAACGATATAGGAATGTTTTTTCTGCTAACGATGTTGATCCAACTAATAAAATCGAAGTGACTGTGGTCCGTATAATAACATCCTTTTGCCCAAAAAAAAAACAATATTTTGTACTCCGCTAAACTGGTCCAATACTAGCCACACCACAGTAATGAACTTGTCAACCGAATCTCCGGAATGGAATATCTTTATCACTATCGTTACAATTAACGAAACAGACCTATAGGGATCTATCGCTCAAACCAGGTTATCAAGTTAATCGCCACGACGGTCCTCGGTCCTCGAATTTTACGTCTCGTTCAAATCAAATTTAGCAAGTAGTTTTCCAAGAAGTCCGATCATTATCGGCCCACAACTTGGCAGATCTTAATGTGTTAACCGTTGATAAAGATTTCATTTGGCAATCAAGACGTGCATTGCCTTCATCACGATGGTTTTGTTACTAAAAATTTATGTAATTGGAGAGAAGGATATTAAGCTATCAAGTCCGTTGTTTAGTCATGTAAAAAGTTTTACAATGATATAACTAAACTTACTACCGATTAAGTAGTTCTACACTAACGCATACCAGTTCATCACATCTTAACTACATGCGATTCTAAACTTGTGTTCCACAAATATATCTGTCTAAGAGGGAGACATAAAGGGCGAACACGAAATTATTGCGACACCGAAAATGTCATGCCAATTTTCTTATAATGTTTAGAAGCAAACCAAAATTTTAGGGTAGTTTTATACATATATTTACTTCCAAAATCAAAAGAAAAGTTAATCGATGGAGCCTTGAGTGTAAAATTGAACGCATTTTCGCTTGATGCCCTCCTTCAAAGTCTTTACAGTGTCATCCGGTACCAATTTCTCAGTTTTTTCCATTTTCTTAACATGTCCTTCTCGTCTTTGACTATCTCCTTGCTCTTCCGAAGTTCCCGCTTCATTATTGCCCAGTACTGCTCCACCGGGCGCAGCTCTGGACAGTTTGGCGGGTTCATGTGCTTTGGAACAAAATGGACAGAATTGGCCTCATACCACTCCAGGACACTTTTAGAATAGTGGCATGATGCCAAATCTAGGCAAAATAGCGTGCTGCTGCAAGAACGGCAAAAGGCGCTTCTCGAGGCACTCAGATTTGTAGATCTCGCCATTTACTGTGCCTTTGTCACGAAAGGCTCATTCCTCAGTCCGCAAGAGCAGATGGCCTGCCAAACGAGATATTTGGAGGCGAACTTCGACATTTTCTTCTTCTTAAATTTGTCGTCCACATCGAACTTGCTCTTACCGGTGAAAAACTCCAACCCCGGAATTTGCTTAAAATCGGCTTTTATATACGTTTCGTCGTCCATCACACAGCAGCCATATTTTGTCAGCATCTTCTCGTAGAGCTTCCGTGCCCGAGTTTTAGCCATCAATGCCGTCGTGTTGCCGCTCATCGCGGTTTGGGAAGTTCTGTACCTTGTATGTATGTAGTCCAGCTCTCTTCTTTGCATTCTGGACGTAGCTCTGCGACATGCCGATCTTTTTAGCCAAATCACGGCTTGAGACGTTGGGATTTGCTTTAATCATCCGCTTCACCTTTCCCTCCGTCTTTTTGTTCTCCGGTTCCGGTTTTCTTCCAGCTCCTTTGCCGTGGTCCAACGTCAACCGCTCCTGGAACCGCTTCAACACTCTGGAAACGGTTGAATGGTGAATGTTCAACATTTTTCCCAACTGCCGGTGCGACAGGTCAGGAAATTCTAGGTGTTTGGAAATAATTTGTTCTCTCGACTCGCGTTGGTTCACCTCTATTTTCGTTGAATCGAAAAACACGACTTCGAGTTTGACAGCATGTAGACAATACACATCAATGAGAAAGTGTGCAAAATTTGGTTGATTTTTACCCAATGGTAAAAAAGTTATGCCCTGTTGAATGTGTCACAATAATTTCGTGTTCGCCCTTTATAATTGCTCACCCAGTTGCACTTCCCCAAATCCACCTGTCCATTCCCATCTCCGTTCTTTATGGATAAGCAGAGCTTAGCTCAGACCAGTTTTCAACAGGAGTCACACAAATTTCACAAACAAAAGTCACCTGATGAAACCCACCGGCAATGCTCCGAAAATGGACAATATAGCTCATATAACAAACGGTTCTTTTCTGGGCCACCACTTGGAGTATTAGGGGACCCCTGTCTGGAATGTCCAAAAATGTTGGATTTTCATGATTTTTATCGGATGTTAGGAATACAGTGAAGTGTTCGGGTATTTTGGTTATTGTTTAAGGTATGTTTGAAGATGTGTTTTCCATTTTTTGAGTGCACGAATAATGATTACTACGCTATTGACAGTTGGATGCGTAGATAATGTCTAAAAATCGGTACTTTGCTGGTGGTATCGGTTCTAAAGCAATGGGATGTCGCAGAACAAATTCCATTGAATATTTTGATGTTTGAGGACAATACCTAAAGTATTACATAGGGGTTCTTCAAAATTCAAAAAATTGCCAAAATTGCGGTCATTTTTGTTAAAAATAGTTATTTTTCATGTAAAATCGCTATTCAGAAACCCATAAAAAATCGAAATATTGAGATATCAGAAAACGACTTGAGATACACCTTAGATAATTTATTTCTACATGCTGATGAAAAATTTCAGCCAAATCAGTCAAGTAGATTCTGAGATATCGATACCACCAGTGGGAAAAACAAGATTTCGAGAAAAACGCGTTTAAAAATTCGTACAGCAATGCTATACCCCTGGATGTGCATTCATACTTTTGAATGTAACTTTCCAAAGCAATCAAATGTCTAAAAATCCTTTTAGGGCAACATTTCTGCGGGTATAAACTTCCCAAAAATGTCACTTAAGAGTGTCTAATCCAAATCCAAAAATCAATCCAGAAGCAATTGTTTCCAACAATCACTTTTTTTTCTCTATTATAGTGACTTTTAACACATTTCGGCTGGTTCGTCACTTTTTACTTCCATTTTTGGAAGAATGTCTGGAGTGAGAATTGAACTCGTGATCTCTGCGTGAGAGGTATGGATGTTACCACGGCGCCAGATCGCCTCGACACCAACAATCACTGTTCTACGTCATACTACCGCCCGTGCTCCTAGGCACAGAGCGATATTGAATGTTATATTCAAATAAACCTGATTGACACTGCACAATTGTCCAGGAGATGCATTTAAGTGGAAATTAGCATTCAGAGCTTGACAGTTATTCTCTAGAAAAAAACTGCCTTAAACAAAGTTGTTACTCATGATAGAGCGCTCGTTTTTATGTTGTCAAAAATAGGGTGACCAAAATTGTCGATGAAATAAAAAATCTAACTTTCTTATCTTTATAGATAGAGGTAAACATAGTTCGACAATGTTGTAGCTCCAATTATTTGAGATATCTTTGTAGAACAAAGTTTTCCTCTATCTCTTAAAATAACCGATATAGCGCTTTTTTTCTAATTTACGTTAGGGTCACCATAAAAAGAATTGTATTTTTGATCTAACTTTTATATTTCAAATTTTACACGCAAACTGTCTTCGAAAGACTTTTAGAGCTTACAAATACAAACATTTTTCGATACAGAACTTGTCAATATCTCAACTTTACTCAAAGTTATTAATATTTCTTCCCAAAAAACACGCTCTTTTCATTCGTTTGTCATTCATTCTGGGGTAAACATAAAAAAATGTTTGTTAACGGAATTTGAAAAAACAGATTTCACTCTATATAATATGTGATTTTCAAAACTATGTTATTTTTTGTGTTTGAGTAAACTAAAATTGAAATCATGAGTTTTTGGATGAAAACCCATCAATAACTTTGAGCAGGATTAAGGTATTGACATGTTCTGCATCGCAAAATATTGGTATTGATAAGCACTAAAAGTCGTACGAAGACCATTTTGATGTAGAATTTCAAATATAAAAGTTAGAGTACAAAAACCCGTTTTTTCATAGTTACCCTAATGCAACTCAGATAGAAGGCGCTAAAAACAACTTTGTGGGAGATATTTATTGTTTAGACAAAAACTGTCTCAGACAAAGTTGTTACATATGATAGAGCGCTCATTTTTATGTTATCAAAAATAGGGTGACCAAAATTGTCAATGAAAAGAAAAATCTAAGAAAGTTAGATTTTATAGATAGAGATAAACATAGCTTAACAATGTTGTAGCCCCAGTTATTTTAAACAACTTTGTAGAACAAAGGTTTTTTCTATCTTGATTTTGTTAGCTTATTTTGCAATGCAGAACTTGTCGATATCTTAATCCTACTCAAAGTTATTTATGGTTTTCTACCCAAAAACTCATGATTTCAATTTTAATTTACTCAAACAAAAAATAACATAGTTCAAAAATCACCTATTATATAGAGTGAAATTTTTACTTTCAAATTCCACCAACAAACATTTTTCTATGTTTGCCCCAGAAAGAATGACAAACAAATGAAAAGGGCGTGTTTTTTGTTAAAAAATATCAATAACTTTGAGTGAAGTCGAGGTATTGACAAGTTCTGCATCTCAAAATGTTTGTATTAGTAAATTCTAAAAGTCTTTCGAAGATAGTTTGCATGTAAAATTTGAAACATAAAAGTTAGAGCAAAAACAATTTTTTTTTTTCATGGTGACCCTAACGTAACCTAGAAAAAGGCGCTATATCGGTTATTTCAAGAGATAGAGAAAAACTTTGTTTTACAAAGATGTCTCAAATAATTGGAGCTACAACATTGTCGAACTATGTTTACCTCTATCCATAAAGATAAGGAAGTTAGATTTTTTATTTCATCGACAATGTTGGTCACCCTATTTTTGACAACATAAAAACGAGCGCTCTATTATGAGTAACAACTTTGTCTAAGACCGTTTTTGTCTAGAGCATAGCTGTCGAGCTCTAAATGCTAATTTCCACTTAAAGGCATCTCCTGGACCATTGTGCACTGGTACTAAATATTAGCAATTGTTTTATTTTGATTTATCAATAACTAGCTGACCCGGCAAACTTCGTCCCGCCCAAAATTTGTGTTTTGTTATCAATACCTACAAACATCCACCTTTTTTACTATGAGCAAGTTTATTGGTCATTTGTATGGCAGTCCCCCTTAGAGAATGGAGTTGAGTGTGTAACCACCGTGAACACATTTATTGCGCTCTAAACCCTCCACATGCCAAATTTGGTTTCATTTGCTTGATTAATTCTCGAGTAATGCAGAAATTTGTGTTTCATTTGTATGGCAGCCCTTCCTAATAGAGAGGGGAGGAGTATCTAACCACCGTAAAAACATTTATTGCACCCTTAAACCTCCACATGCCAAATTTGGTTTCATTGCTTGATTAATTCTCGAGTAATGCAGAAACTTGTGTTTCATTTGTATGACAGCCGCCCCTTAGAGAGGGGGGTGGAGAGTCTAACCACCATAGAAACATTTATTGCACCCTTAAACCTCAATATGCCTTATTTGGTTTCATTTGCTTGATTAGTTTTCGAGTTATGCAGAAATTTGTGTTTCATTTGTATGGCAGCTCTCCCTAAGAGAGAGGAGAGGAGTATCTAACCACCGTAAAAACATTTATTGCACCCTAAAACCTTCACATGCAAAATTTGGTTTCATTTGTTTGATTGATTCTCGAATAATGCAAAAATTTGTGTTTAATTTGTATGGCAGCCCCCCCTTAGAGAGGGGGGAGGGTTCTCATACTATCACGAAAACCTTCCCCGGCCTCAAAAACCCTTACATACCAATTTACATGTTGATCGGTTCAGTATTTTCCGAGTCCATAAGAACCAGACAGACAGACAGACAGAAATCCATTTGTATATGTATAGATAGATAGATAACTTATACACAGTTTATTATTATGCATAATTGGTTGCAAATGTGTTGTCCAATACTGCACTGTTCTTTCATCAACTGCATGTTTAATTGAAATTCAATAGCGTTAATTCAATTGATTGATTGGCTTCAAAGTTCATATGCCTCTCACCTTGTTACAACGATGGTGAAACAATTTCAAAAATAAATTTCAGTTCTAATACAACGGACAACGGATGGCTATCAATATGTATCTTGTGGTTCAGCTGTCCTGGCGAAGACGAGGTGTAGATTGAATAGCAAAACTGACAATTGACAATATTATCACTACTTTCACCCCTAAATAGAGGAAGGGTGCTCTATCCTACAACCATTAGGTAATACATATTCTTTGTATAATCACCTAACCGATGATAGAATCAAGTCAGGTTAGCGAGTTTTTCGATATTGTTATCCGTTTTTGACATGAAACGTTTCTATCACTCAAAAACAATAAAACCGAGAACTAGAACATGAACCAGTCTGGCGCTTAACCAACGAAATCAAAATGTTCTCTAATCGTGATCGACAATTTCATGAAGTTGCATGAAATTCGTTGTAAACTATTGGAGCGGCGTGAACATAATTTCGAAATTACATTTAACTATGTGAAAATGTTGGACAAACAAATTAGATATCGAACATTAGGTTAGCGAAACTAAATGTTCTCATCAGACCGAATGATGGATTCAGTTCACGACTCAGTTCGTCATTAGTTCGGATTCAACGTCGCAATGGAGCTGCAATTGCTATACCTATTCGCATTAGCATTAAATATCTGTATGATAAAGGCAAACAGTATGCAAACAATGCTGAAAACATTTGGTTTATCGGAAGACACAAAGAAACGTCTTATTATTCATCGAATAGGCCAATGCACCGCGTATAAAAACCTTCCGAATAGAATTCCGGATTTCCGCATAACGCAGTACAATCGTACGAATACCATGGTCAGTGGTGAGTCCATCTATGACGAGAACTTTCCTACCGGATATGATGTTTTTATTTCGATAACGAAATGTGATGATTTGAATCTCGCGAACTGTACACCATTCATGACCGATTTATATTACTCCAATATATGTGAACTCAAGGAAGGACCGTTCGCGTTTTATTTGACACTATTTGTTCCACGTATTAAATGCCCGCTGATAAAAGGAACATACATTATAAGTGATTACGTAGTTGAGAACGAAGCAGCAAGTTTTTTACCCAGCACTGGAAACTCTGTTTGGAATATAAAAACCACCGGAAGGATGGGCAAACGACTTGTCTCCTGTTTGGAAATGAAAGTAGGTGTGCGCCCCATGAAGTCAAGAGATCGAATTGGACACGCATAAACATTACAGACAATCCGCGGGATAATGGGGTAAGTTTAGTTTTCAAAGGTCGCTCCTGAACATACAACTTTTTCAATGAATATACAGTAGATTCATAAAAAGTCTATGATCTACTTTAGAATCCTTTCTAATAAGAGACTTCTATAAGCTATGGGACTATGTAGACTCAAGACTTTGAAACCATAAATACGTTTCTGATGATTAGCTGATGATCGATTAGCAAATATGTTGCACTAAAGTACAAGTGCTGAGTCGTATGAAGGTGTCGGCCAAGGCATATTTTCGTAGCGCAGAGTCAAACAATAATTATGTGCTCAAAACAGTAACTACTAATAACACCTTTAAACCACAGCGTACACCAAATTTTGTGCATAATTCGGCGTAAACTGGCTTCACACAATCTTGATTGTAGCGATCGACAAGTTACCAAATGTTGTGGAGACTTTTCCAAACCTTGATAACTATCAGATAATCAATCAGCCGGACATCACCAGCAAATTTACTAGTATTTAATTTTATACTCCAAGGCTATCATCAATCTATAGACCGCAACAGAAAGTATCGGGTCACTCAGAAAGTCTTGAAAATGGTTTCTACATTCTTTTATATTGTGATTTTTTTTTAATATGTTAGTTTTTATTTACCTTCTCCAAAATGGCGGGGTGTAAGTTCAAAGTTTTGAAAACGGGAGCGTTACGCCGGAACAACATAATTTCGAGCGTTATTACTTCTTTATCGACTGAACGAAATGGTATGATAGCTACTTCATTCGGAACAAAGAATGTCTATATATTCTTTTAAATTATTGACCCGGAAACTTGTTTCAATAGCTAAAAAATTGCTTCTAAAACAGACTATTGAAATCACACAAATATATGTACAAGCTGGCGCCGGCTAGGAAACCCATTTAGTAGTGATTAGAAAGTTACGGGAAAATGGTCTGTCTCACTCGCTTGAACACTATACTCTTCTCTCCCAATCCAATTTCTTTTCTGCAGCAGGAGCGAACGGAGCTCTTAACGAAAAACGAAGTGTGGATGACAATCCGATACAGATTGTTTACAAATGGTGAAATTGGTTATGGATTTGATTGCGGAGAAAATGAAATGTTCGATATTGTGTAGAGATTATTCCACCATATGAAAGAAACCATATTCTTTGATGAAAGCAGGAGTTTTAATATAATTTGTTGATGAAAGCTTCAATCAATCGATGATTCCAAATAGTGGGAGGGGAAGGGGGTGTTATTTGTGCTGGGTAGTTTCGAGGAAAAACCGATTCCTCCTTTGAGCGTCAATAATTCTTTTTTAGCTAAACTAAGTGGTAGTGTATTCACTTTATTCGAAAGATGAAATGGCTAAGAGTATTGTGATTATTAATTATTGTTTCGAAAACTTTTTTCAATAGCTTAAAAATTGCTTTGAATGTTTTCAATTGCTATTGAAATCATAAAAATCGTATATAAGCTGATGCATACTCGAAATTCCACTTAGTTGTGATTGAAAAGTGACGGGAAAATCAACAGATCTTCGTTTGATAGTACTGAAAGCGGACACGGTTTGCTGAGGAGCCTCGAACGTCAATGAAGTGTCTTTGTCAAGGCAGTTGGAGAAGAATTTTTGATTGAAGTTGTTTATATTGGCCCTTTAGAGTTTAAAACCTCTCTGATTCAATATCAGTCAGTCAGCGATCAGATGAGAAGATGGTTTCGCTCGTTCGCTTAAGCTATGCATTTTCCTCCCAATGCCATTTCCTTTTTGCAGCTGGAGCCTTCACCGAAAAACGAAGTGTGGGTGACAATTCGATACAGACTGTTTACAAATGGTGACATTAGTTATGGTTATCAAATCCATGAAATTGAAATGTGAGAAAATTAAATGTTTGATATGGTGTAGAGAATATTCCATCATATCAAAAAACGACGTTCTTTGATGAAAGCAGGAGTTTCAATATCATTTGTTGACGAATGCCACAATCGATCGATGATTTTAATTGGTGGGGAGCGGATATTATTTTTGTTGGGTATTTCCGAGGAGAAATCGATCCCTCGTTGAGCGTTAATAATTCTTCTCCAGCTGAACGAAATGAATTGCAATCATGTTATCCAAAAGATATAATGTCTGAGAGTTTTATGCTTAATAATTATTAACCTGAGAACTTGTTTCAATAGCTTAAAAATTGCTTTGAAAACAGGCTAATAAAATCACAAATCTGTATAAAACTGGTGTACGCTCGGAGATCCATTTCAAGATCCTCGAATGAACTGCAAACTTTTGAAGTAATATATAAAGTAATCTATAATTCAAGAAGAAGAAGAAGAAGAAGTTCATTTAGTTGTGATTGCTAAGAGACATGAGAATGGTCTCGCTAGCTCGCCAAGGCGATGCTCTTCTTTCCCAAACCCATTTTCTTCTGCCGGACTGAACGGGGCCGCATTTTTTGGTAAAAGCAGCAGTTCTGTTCATCCAATTATATATGACTCTTTCGCTGGGTACCAAATTTGAAAAATTCTCGTTTTTATAAAACACATGACGAAAGCGTAGAAGCAGAGCATTTGAAATTTCCATTACACAGTTTTTCTCCTGCCAGCGACCAGTCAGCATCGAATCGCAGTGATTATTTCGTTCGCAACTTCTAATCCAATGTGGAACTGGATTAAATCATACGATGTGCTGGTTTTAATATCGTCTAATGCAAAGCGCTGTGTATTTTTGTACCACACTTACTATTGAGTCAGAAGAGCAGCGAAAACTCCATCGCAAACCTCACACCTTAGTAATTAGTAATTACCGAAGCGAAGCATCGTACTTCAAAAAGTTGGACGCTACGCACTTCGTGCCCGAAATAGAAAAACTCGTGCCACGCTATGAAAAATCGAACGTTACGACGATTATGTAGAAAAATAGAAAATAAAACGTAGATTACGAAAATCACCTTGTTTTTCTCCTAACTTTATTTTTACGCCAGTGTTGCCACAAGCACAGATTTTTCTGGTAAGTTATTTTTTAGAATTTGGTACAGATTCAGTACGGTACAGATTGCAGAGTACAGGTAGGGACAGATGAGACCGGTGTTTTTAGCGTTTAATCAACAACAAGTTGCTTCACCAAGAGATTTGATTTAATTTATTGAGCCCTCAAGGCTACTGCAGTGTTGAGTCTCAGGCGCTTCGGTATGCACTTCATGAATCCAACTCTTCGCAGGCACGCTTCAAGGCTACAAAGCAGTTTTTGTTATTAATAACACTAAAAAATGATCTGTGCAAAGTTTCAGCTCGATCGGACATGATTTAGGGGTGCCTCAAAGCGCTCAAAATTTTGATTTTTTGATCCTCGAAAATCTTCCAAGGAGGGAGTAAAAGAAATTTGGAAAATCGATTTTTTTCAATGCCAAATAACTTAAAAATGTATGAAACGTCGAGATCTTGTGTTATCATTTTTGGCCGAAAATCGACCTTTTGAGCCTAAGAGGCAATGAAGGTATGGAAAAAAATAATTATCGAATTTAAAGAACCGACCATGATCATTTTGTTTATTGGTCCAAAAAATGATCTGTGCAAAGTTTCAGCTCAATCGCACATAATTTAGGGGTGCCCCAAAACACTCTATGTTTTGATTGTTTGATCCTCGAAAATCTTCCTAGGAAAAGTAAAGGAAATTTAGAAAGTCAAATTTTTTTTTTCGATGCCGAACCGATATAGAATATTCAATGTAAATTTATTACAAACAATATCGAAAGAGAAAAAATTACAGATTTTGAGCAATGAAAAAACTCAATTCAAATGCAATTACTACACACAATCACAGTCCTATGTCAAGATCCCGTCCGTGCCCCTAGGCCCAGACCCATCCACTTTTATTGTTTTCATGGCTTAGGGCTAGAGGACGCTATATTGACATAGGACTATGTCTTTGATTTCTATATAAGGGGATCACTCTACGATAAATGTAACGATTTATTAAGAGTTTTCAAACGCATATTACTCAAAATGGTTATTGCGACATATGTTGTGTTATATATCATTAGACAGGAAATTTATCCAGAACTTTTTTTTCGCTTCAAACATGAGCAGTGAATATAGTAAAAAAAAAAGTTAACAATTTGACGATTTAATTGGGTATGTTTTCTTTCGATTGCACTATCCACTAGCATCCTCCTCGACACAACGAGCAATCTATTTGCCTAAATTCTGGGGTTAGCTCATAATGTGAGTTAATGCGTAAGATGGATTATTCTCCATTTACCGATAATAGGCATTAATTTTATATTATATTGTATGTTGTCCAATCAATTCGTGCTCAATTCATGTTTTTATCGTGTAGGTCTCACTACTAACAATTTATGTAATTGTGGTCCAGGATATCATAATATCGAGTATGTCGTTTGGTTATGTAAAAATGCAATAAATGAATTTAAATGGCTACTGATTTAGATGATCGAAAGGGTATACCCACGTTAATCAGATTATGATAGCTTGACTTTCCCCTTCATTTTTCCCCTTTCATCCAAAAAGACTTTTTGCAAAAATTCACAACAATTACATTTCTCATAGATTCTCGACTCTGTTACCCCACTGTCATGAAAAGTCGAAATATAGTATAGTAAATGTATACGTAAATTAATGCAATTTTTCATTCATCGCGAAGAATCGTATCGTCTCTTTCGTCTGCAATGATGTCAGGGCAAAAGTACTTATGAAATCATAAAAAACGTTGACGTGTACAAGTTATTGTTACCATACAAAACACTAACAGAATGCAAAAAATACTGAAATACTGTCGTCGGCCACTGAGCGATACTATTCTCACGACATCACTGCGATGCGACCTATTTTGCGTACGTAACCACTGTGGTGACACCGGCGGTTAAATGCTAGTTTGCGCACGTAACCACTGTGGTTACGCCAGACGGCAGTGTTAATGAATGATTAATGAAAATAGGTTTATCGTCATGTGTATTGATATAAGCTAAATATAAAAGCTTTTTATGTATTAAAACTATGGAAAAATGTCATACGGCGAATCAAATATTTTTGATGTGATGGATAGAGCCCTTCATTTTTCAAAAACCTGTGAAATATTGTTATATCCAAAAAGTCTGCGACAAAAATAAAAAGTATTTTACAGATATGTCTGTAAATTTACAAACATATCAGTAAATCTGGCATCTCTGTTGGTCTGAGAATTTATTGCAAGAAATGGCTTGAAAAAATGCATGAATTTGCTTGAAACTGAAGTGGATCGAGTCCGCACCGCTTAGGTTTTGATGACATTCGTACCATTCGTCCCAAAGTGTATTGAAATAACCTCCAGGTATGCTACATTACTCGATGCATTATTGTGAGTTCTGATATTCAATGTGGACGTTTATTATATTTAATGAGAATTTTACAGCAAAAAAATATAAATATGACAATTATACTGCAAGTGGTTTGTGCGGTAGTTGGTATCAGGTTGTCTCGTTTCAAATACACTGGGTTTAGCAGTAGAACATATGCTTTCTATATTTGTTTATAGCATGCGTAATGAAACGTCGCACCTGAAAATTTTGAATGCGTCGCTCTCAAACGAGCAATTTGTGTGACCAACTAGCCCCTCTAAATATATAGAAAAGAATCTTCATAAAAATTCAATAAAAATAATTTTAAAAAGCGATTTCCATTAACATTTACAACTAATACATACAATAAACTATTGTTTTACATTAGAACCGATTTTTTTCATGATTATCAACCATTTTCATAACTAATTTTTGGAAAAATCCGCATCATGTTCGTATTTTTAACCTACTTAATTAAAAGTTTTTCCAATTTTGCTTATTTTATTGCATCAGCAATTCTCTATTTTTCATCCATAGATCGCTAATTTTTTGGATGCTCAGACTCCAAGTTATCGTCACTGATTTACTTACCCCTATGACCAGCTAGCCCCGCCCTACCCTACTCTTTTTTTTAGTGAAACTTTAAATGAATATAATTAATATGACATCAAAAAAGAGCATTTACTTCAATTTGAACCAAATAAATGAACGAAATTCAAAGAATGATGAGGTAATGAATATAATCATATCATTAACGATCCCATAGCATTATTATCATAAACTTGAAATCTTGAATTATGAAACCATAACCGAAAAATTCTGCTTAAATTGGCGAGCCAATTTTGAACGTTAATTGTGTTTGCATAGCGTAAATAATGGCTGCGATAATGGACATCCATCTCCAAAATCAAATAACCAAATCAGTTCATCCGTTGGGTAATTAACCATAATAAGCATATTTGTAGTCGATTATGGAACTAAGTGTTGCAGTTGGTATATTCCCCGACAACACTTCAAAGCATAACTCACTTACAGTTACTATCACTTCCTTATTGGTCGATTGCAATGGAAGGAAAAATATTGTGTTCATTAGTGGTAATTCTATGTATTGCGATGGGAAGCACAATGGTCTTATTCGATGTCTTCAGAACCGCGGGCGTGGAAATGAATACCAAGAAACGTATCGTTCTGAATCGTGTAGGCCAATGTTAGGCACAACGAAATCTTCCGATCACCGCATCCGAATTTCGAGTAACACAGCACAATCGAACCAACGCTCTGGTCAGTGGTGAAATCACTCTCCACGAAAGCTTTCCCAAAGGATGGGTGGTCTCGATTTCGTTCAGCAAATGTGATTACAATGCACCCAACAATTGTAAACCTTTTATTAGTGATTTAATACATCCGAACGTGTGTGAATTGTTGCTGAGCACGACCAACGTTTACGGATTTTACCTGCAACAACTGGTCCCCCGCATGAGATGCCCCATCAGAAATGGAACATACAGCATGACGGATTACATCGTAGAAAATGAGGCGGTGGCAGCCCTACGAGTTTCGGAAAATTCTGTTTGGTACATAAGAACCACCGGGACGGTCGACAAACGACTCGTGTTTTGTATGGAACTGTCATTGGCGGTGTGGCCATTGAAAATTAAAACATCCAGCGGACGCTGAGTCCAACCGTTAACCGTTGTTGTCGTTATAATGCTTATAATTTTGTTGTTGTCGTTATAATGCTTATAATGCTTTGTGTGTTCTAACATCAAGAAAGGTGAGACAAGTTCTTTACATACTTACGTAACAACACAAGAAAGTTTCGGTGATCCTCCATTTCAAATTATTTCAGGTCCTTCTGAAAAACAGTAAGAAAAACCAGTGCAATCTAACGAATGTTTTCGGAAACTCCAGGGAACAAGTCATCACAAAAAGTGCATGGTGTAATACCAAGTTCCAAACTGCAAACTGCTTCAAATTATCGAATCATTAGCACCAGTGGAGGCAACAAGCTGAGCTACAGTATTTTCCAGATATAAGCTACATCACGAACTTCTGAGCTGGTATTTGGCGAACCCCACTACAGCATAGCAACGGGCAAATGTGAATAAGACGGAAGGAGGAGAGTTGTGGTGAAATTGGAGAGACAGCAGTTATCATTATCGGAGAACGATGTCCGCGAATCCTCGCGGTACCTGAGGAACTGGGTAACTCCAGATCCCGATGGTGTTCTGTGCTTCTGGTACAAGAAGTTGACCGTGGCACATCCAAAGATAGCTGAGGTTTTCAACAAGACGCTACGTGACCCACACAACCTACCTGAATTCGCCACCTTTAGCGTCACCTTTCTCCTCCTAGAAGATCGCAACACATCGAACCCATCAATGTACAGACCGATATGGTGCACATCAAGTATGTACAAAATATTAAGCAGCATCATAACCGCCACACCCATATGGCCGATATACTCATATAGTATGGCCTATATTGACTATACGAAGGCTTATGGCTCCATACCTCACTCATTTCTCGTCCGGGTATTAGAGCTCTATAAAATTGATCAAACTGTCATTAGGTTCCTGCAGCATGCGATGAGGCAGTGGAGCAGTCTAGAACGCTGCCGATAAAGAGGGAGATATTTCAAGGCGACTTTTCAAGCCCGCTTTGGTTTTGTCTGGCACTGAACACCCTCAGTAGGACGCTCAATAGAAACGGTCATGGCTATAAAATAAGGTATGGTGACGGCGCCCACGAAGAAGTGACCCATACCTTTTACATGGACGATCTCAAGGCATACGCTGATTCACGTCAGCGTTTAGGTGTAGATATCCGGGTTGTCGAAGAAATGAACAGTGAAATCTGCATGGAGTTCGGCCTCGACAATTGCCGCTGTGTCCGTCTGCAATCCACCGAATCCGGAGGCTACGGCGTGTTGATAGAAGATATGGTGGTGGTGAATCTTACAAATACCTTGGATTCCAACAGCTCATTGGGATTCGCCACTCCGACATCAAGACGGAGCTGAGACACAAGTTCTTGAGTCGAGTGAACTGTGTCCTAAAGACTTTGCTCAACGCGGAGAACGAAATACGCACAATCAAAGCATTCGCGGTTCCCCTGCTGGCCTTCAGTTTTGGGGTAGTCAAGTGGAGCAAAACTGACCTAGCAGACCTTGAACGTTTCGAGCTGTACTGGGATCCCGCAGCACAACCGTCCAGATATTATAGTATACGACAAGAGTAGGAATACCATCTGGTCGGAGTTGAAAATCAGGACACCTGTCACAGCTACGATTATGAACAAAATACTTAAATCTATTTATTTAACGTATTTCTCGGATGGTCTTGCGGTGAAAATTCCAGAGGTGATTCTGTGATGGCTGTTCTGTATGATAACAGGATATTTCTGGACGGATTCAAATATCATGCGCAATAACGCCGGAGATAATTGATGCTTCCGATTGAATGCTTTCATGATGTATGAAACGCAAGAGTTCCACGCGAAGATTTGATCCAAAATGACAGACAACATTATAAATCCCGATTGGGGAGTTCAACTGGACCGAAAAACAGAGACAGTTGGAATTTTTTATGTTCCCTCGAGTGCTAGATCGTTGGAAGGTGAACTATTCTCACGGAAGCCAGGAGGAACCTGATTTTACTTGTCTACTACACTCTATATTTTAAGCAAGCTAACAGGGGTATCACCGATGGGACTTGTCGTTGAACTTTAGGAGTGGTCACATTTTTGCGCCGGGAATTCTCTTGGAAAATAAATGGTGTACCCTCGTTAGCTTGTTCGCTTCCATTTCGTCATCTGGCAACGTGGAGAAGACATTGTGTGTGGGGATTGGTTGTTGTTGTTAAGTCAGTGGAGAAGCGCCCTTCAAAATATCCGCGAAAGTGCGTTTCGAGTGTTCCTTCAAAGAGCGCTTCTGTTTATTTCAACGACTCTTGTAAATTTCACAAGCTGAAAGCACGTGTAGGATTCCCCCGCAATATGGACACTTATGCTCAGTCGCACTGCAGTATTCGCCCACATGTTGTTCTCCGCAAGTGGCACAGCGCTCTTTGTTGGCATAACGTAATCAGGGAAGGCGGAACCAGCAAAAGTGACTCGAAACGAGTCGGACGGCGTCGAAACGGTGGACCCGTTTCAGATAGAACGCCATCAATTTATACGTTATGGGAGGGAATGAAAACTCGACATTCGTGATTTAAATGTTTATCAGTAACAATCTCGTTCGCGTCCTATCGGTTAGACACGACAACTCGCAGTTTGTTCGGTCTTACTTTACAAATTTCGGTAACAGAGGTGTATCTTTTCAGATCTGTCATAATCTGAACGACCTTTAGGGCTTTGCCATTAAGTTTGGGCCAGAAAAAAGCAACCCAAGGACCAGCGCCAGGTGCATTGTCCGGATAAACACTGACACGGGGAGCGGACACAATAGGAGATAAATTCGAGGATAAGGGTTGAGTGGCGACAGTCACATCAGAGAGTGGATTACGTTAAGTTTTATAGCAAATTGATTCTGAATGTTTGAAAAGTTCCATCGTTGACTCTTTGATAATAATTTGATGGTCCTGAAAAGGGGCGATTAGTTTGATTGTTGAGCATTCTTTCGAGCGATGATGACAGAAGAATGGTGATAAGTCGTTAGATGATGCACGATAAAAGATGCCGAAGAAGAATGAGATAAGAACTAAGAGAAGAGCAAATTGGTCTAATCAAAACGTGGAATTTGCCGTAGCAGAAAATCAAACCAAACGCATACTTAATTGCACAATCTCGTTTTTGTATTGAATGAGCAGCTGGGAGAGCACAGATGCCTTGTGCCAATTGACCAATCAGAACGCGGAATTTTCGTGCGGATAATGCTTGAAATTTTTCAATTGTTTGGTGGTTAGTTTCATAAAATATATAAATTTTTTCATTGTTTTAAATTATTAAAAAATGCTTAACACGATTGATGCAAATATCTCAAAAATCCACCATCAAATGCTTGAGCAATGAACGCTTGAAATTGGACTATTTTCACGATGCGGCAGATTTTTCGTTCTCCACTTTGTACCCCAATATGATCCCGATAGACGTAATCCAACATCAAAAAACTTTTATTCAAAAAGAAAATACATAAATTATTAAACTAATTAACATAAGGGCTTGACGATTTCGAAACAAGAAGATGATTTTTTTTAATCCTTTGCCTTTCTCTTTAGCCGGAATTATTTTCGATTGTGAGTATTCTCTACTCACCCGAAACATCGATTCTTCAATTTCTTTCTTTATTGCTGTCATTTCCTTTGAATTTGAAAGCAAACACTTCCTCTTGAAGATTGAAACTGCTCGAATTCATTATGATTTGACTATATGTCTGTTTCAATTTCCTATGCAACGGACGACCGTTGCTTTCAATTGAATGTTTCATTCGATTTCATTTTTCCAAACTGGATTTTCCCGGACTGCCATTCCAAAAAAAGTGGAACCAAAAGAGGAATATAAGGGCATATTAGTCTTATTACCAACGCCAGCAACTGATTATGCCTGCTGGAATACTGCACATCCTTCCACATCGTCATTTACATTACAATCGGTGAATACGGTTCGAACTTAAACGAAATTTTCATTCATATAATATATAAGACAGTTTCATTTTCATTTGACTATTTGATAACTTCGCTCCAGTGTGGAAGCGTGAAACGAAACAAGACTGTTCAGAGGTCAAGTGATATTCTTTTTATTTAGCGTAAAGAGAAAGTAGCATTACTTTTAGAAAGCTTTAGTTTGCAGCAAATTGAAAGACGATAGGCTCATTAGTGAGTGAGGATGTGTCAATTGAAGCGAAATTATAAGACCCTGATTATGATTTGTCTACAAAATTGGATATCTTATAAAAATCAGGACAAATGCTAGAATATGAATAATAAATCAGGAAACACCTCCTCTGCCGTGAAAGTGACGCAAACGCCAAAATTGACATTTTATTTTTTATGTTATAGATTGATACCATCACCATCCTCGATTTTTTTCAATATATATATATATATATATATATATATATATATATATATATATATATATATAAATTAAGTTACATGAGGATATCGAAGAGTTTTTAAAAAGAAAGGAAAGACCGGTTTCACAGAGAGCACAAGTTAGACTGATTTTATTATTGTCAATTTTACATCATGAAGCCTAGCCATTTACCTAAAGCCCTTACGCTGCACATTCTATCCAGTCCGTTGTCGCGTCAGGTACAGAGTCCGAATCGGTGTTTTACGTTGGTGTCCTAAATTGTTGTTTCGCTTGCGTTTGCGAATTGATGCTACCGATAAACTGTTCCACAGTGATCGGTTCTGTTGCTGTGGGGAAAATGATGTTGCTTGCGTTAACTACTCCCTCATCAAGTTTGGATCGTCCCGATACAATTGTGTTGGGATGATGGTTGTCTGCTGAACTGATGTTTGGTTTTTCTTCATTGGGTGTCCTTTTCTTCTGGTACCAATGGTAAACTATGACGATCAAGCCTATAATGAAGCATATAGATGAGAGGCCCAAACTTGTTGATGTTTGGATGAAATATCGGGTTTTAATTATCTCCAGTTGTTCTCGGTTTTGGAAATGTAATTTCTTTAATGTGTGAAAGTCCAGGTTCTGCTCGAATTCGTTTTGTTCAATTTTCACGCCATCCAGAGGCACTATTGTTGGGATAATTCTCGATGGAAACGTAATGGAGCTAAAAGTTTTGTTGTTCAGTAAGATTGTACAGTTCTCGAAAAACAACAGCATCGTTCCTGTTAAAACTCTGTTGTTATGTAGACAGTCGCTTGATAGTGTGACTGTTGTGATTATGATGATGATATGGTTGTCTGTCAATCGTTTTATGTTGGTTGTATTCCGATAGTTCGTAAAGGTGCATTTTCCTGGGGAGCCTCGTATGATTTTGGAGAAGCATCTGTCGTCTGAGGTATCGTCTAATTTATCTTCTTCGCAAATGGAATTTTCGCCGATACTTTGGCAACTGCCTTTGATGAAATAGGTGGAGTTTCCGTAGATTGCTGCTTTATGCCAAGGGAGTTTGATGATTTGACCGTTGATTAGAAGTGGTTCTAGGAGAAGACTGGTGAATGGATGTGGTAAAATCTGCGGGACGCCGATGATGAAGTAGAGGATGGATTCCTTGAAGAGGGCTCTGATGTCTAGGTAATCGTATGCTTGGTCTGGATGTAGAATGGTAATATTTTGTTCTTCTAACTTATCTGAGATAAACTTTAGTTCTTCTGCTTCTAGAAAATTCTTAGAAATGATATTTATTTTTGCAAGTTGTATAACTTCGAAAATTGAGTCTAGGTGTTCTTGTATTAGGTCGACATGATAAGAAATTTTAAATGCCTGTCGGATTGCTGTGAAATTTTGATTGACAAGTTTGTTGGTGATTAGAGATTGTCTGGCTGATATAATTTGTTGCTTGATTATTCTTTGTTGTTCATTAACGGAATCTATTAATTTGTTTATACGTTTTCCTAGATGTTTGTTGATAGTTACTTGAATATTATTTTGTCTTATAAGTTCTTGGTTGCCTCGTTTTAAGTCATTTATATCGTTATCTATTTGGATTCGATCTTCTTCATCTAAATTGCCTGTAATCGCCTTTATGGCTGAGCCTAGAAAATTGAATGCTCCTCTCTTGTTTCTTCTATTTGGTAACAATTTCATATACGTGTTTTGGGCTTTCTTAAATTTGGACTGTAATGTGATATAAACGTCGCTGAAGTCTGTGAATATTTTAAGTCCGTCGATAGTGATAGCGATGTTGTTTAGTAATGGTCTATAGTCTTCCAAGTCTATTGTGTGATATATCCTGTGACGTCCAGTCTTAATTAGTACGTTTCCGGTCTGTAACGTCACTAGTCCTGGGTTTCTGGTCAGGTCATGTATTTGTATCGTTCTCGATGATGAGGTCGTGATGAACGTCAGCGTAATTAGTTTTAGAAGTTGGCTCCGCAACATCTATAATTTAGAAAAATAATTTGTATGGTTTCATTTTCGCCGAATATTTTCTTTGTGTATTTCTCTGCCAGAGTGGTCCAGAAACGTTCTACCTTTATCTTGGACAACTTTGACTGGGAAATACATTTCTTTTCCTTTGTTCCTTATTCCTTGTCTTCTATTATATACGGTTTCTTCCTCTCGAAGAACCGGTGGGTGTTCTCTCTTCTTATTATGGTAACCCAAATTTTTATTTTTAGTTTTATCTGATTGTACAATAATTTCATTGTAGAATTTGTTTCTGTTTTCTAAAATCTTTTCCATATCAAGAGGCCTTTCCTCTCCATCCCTTATTCCGTAGAATATTTCCCGGGGTTTGGTTTTTGTGGTAGAGTGGACTGTGTTGTTGTATATGGTGCAAGCTATTCTAAAAACTTCTTTTTCGTTTATGTCGGGATAATTATGCTTAGTACAACGATAGATTTCGCCCAAAGTTGAGTGAAACCTCTCCACTGTACCATTACTTGAACTATGGTTTGGAGGAGTGAAATGGATGTCTATTTTTAAGTTTTCCAGAAGAGTTTTAATTTCGATGGATTTCATTGAAGGTTCGTTGTCAGTAACGATCAAATTTGGGGTACCATAAATGGAAAAGTATTTAGTTAATCCTTTACGTACATCTTGAATGTTCCTAGATTTGATGGGAATCAATGTAGCGTATCTCGAGAATTTATCTAAAAAGGAAAGGAATATATTAGGTTGTTTTAAGAATATATCTAGATGTATTAAATCTAAAGGCTTTTTTGGGTCCGGAGTGGGTCCGAGCATGATTTTGTATGGATGCCTCTCGTATTTATTTTTATTACAAATGCGACAGAGCCTTACAAACTGTCGTATTTTTCTTTTCATTGCTGGGAAATAGTACCTGTTTGCTATTTGTCTATTATTTTCCCATACCCCTCTATGTCCATTTTCGTGGGTTTGTTCTATAACAATATTTTGTTCCTCGGCCGTTTTCAGATCTATGAGAATTTTTTGAGAAAAATAAATTTTGAAAGGTTTGCCTCTACTGAAGTAGTTTCTATAGACGATTTGAATCGTCTGTATCAACTTTTCCGGGCAAAGGATGCAGTTTGATCTTTTGGGATCAATGTAATCTTTAAACATTTTAATTAGGTATGGAACTCCAAATATCAATTTCGTAATTTTTCGTCGGAAAACTCGTGGAAATATTTCTTCATAGGTTTCTTCTTCGTTGGGTCCGATTTTTAGAACAATCTGATTACAGAACTCGTTTAATGGTTTTTCTGTGCCTGGGATAAAGTCAGAATCGTCGGTATCAGCAGAGTGGGCCGTGGCTCCGTCTGACGAAGTGTCGCTTTCAGATGTGGAAGAAGAGTTTTCTTCCGCTTCATTGAGGTTGATTTCCTCTCGTACTCTGGAAAGACTATCGGCTACGATGTTCTGCTTTCCAGGTCTGTATTTAATCTCGTAATCAAATTCTTCTAAATAGAGGCGCCAATGAATGAGTCTGCTATTTGAGTTTTTAAGGTTTAAGCTATATGTGAGAGGTTTATGATCGGTGTATAGAGTAAATTTTCTTCCGTAAAGATAAGGACGGAAGTATTTACATGCCCACACGATCGCCAAAAGTTCTTTCTCGATTGCGGAATAGTTTTCTTCTGACTTATTCAGCGTTCGAGAAGCAAAGGCAATTGGTTTGTCACTGCCAATTTGCCCCTGTGACAAAACGGCTCCAACTGCGAAATTGGAGGCGTCTGTTGTCAAAATAAATGGTTTGTCGAAATTCGGGTACTGTAATATATCACTCGATGTAAGAATATTTCGACATCGCTCAAAGGCATCTACGAAATCCTTAGTGTGAGTGATAGCTTCTCCTTTTCTCAACGTTTTTGTAAGTGGTTTGGCTATTTTCGCAAAGTCTCGAATAAACTTGCGGTAATAGCCTAAAATTCCTAAGAATCCTCTTAGTTCTTTTTCATTCTTCGGAAGTGGCCATTTTCTGATGATTTCCATTTTTTCGGGATTTGGCTTTACTCCTTCACGAGTTACGATGTGGCCTAGAAAGGCTACTTCTTTGTGAAGAAACTCGCTTTTATCGAGTTGCACCTTCATATTGAATTTTCTAAGACTATCAAAAATTTTCTTTAGGTTGTCAAGGTGTTCCTTTAGGCTGGTAGAGAACACGATGATATCGTCCATGTACACAAGACATCGGACACCAATGTGCTCTCTCAAAACGTTATCCATCACGCGTTGAAACGTTGATGGAGCATTTTTCAAACCGAATGGCATTCTTAACAACTCGTAGTGTCCGTTTTCGACACTAAACGCAGTTTTTTCGATGTCACTCTTATCCACTTCGATCTGGTGAAATCCAGATGCCAAATCAAGTGTTGAAAAATAAATGCAACGGCCAAGCTTATCAAGAATGTCGTTAATATTAGGAATGGGATAACGATCATCGATCGTTTTCTCATTCAGCTTACGATAATCAATGACAAGTCGCCATTTCTTCTGGCCGGATGCGTCCATCTTTTTTGGGACTATCCAGACTGGTGAAGTCCAAGGGCTACTTGAAGGTCTTATAATGCCTTGATCAAGCATTTTCGAAATCTGTCGCTGAACTTCCTCTCTATGGCAGAAAGGGTAGCGATAAGATTTCGTGTGAATCGGTATATCGTCTTTTGTGGAAATTTTATGTCTAATCGCGTTGGTGAAGGTCAGTTGTTCGCCTTCTACATAAAATATACTCTCATAATCTGCAATCACTTTCATTAGGTTAGATTTTTCTTCTTTGTTCAGATGATCAACTCTCAATTGATCGAAAATGGGTGTCCTGCCAAATTGAGTTACATAATCTTGGTTCGGTTCCTCTAAGGAAAAATTGTTAAGTTCAACATCTAGAGGACGTTTTATTAATACTTTTGAAGGGCTTTTTGATATGTTTGATACAGTGAAAAAAGCATGGCTATCTTTTGAATTGTAGATACCAGAGTGTATGATAATGTCCTTAGAGAGAAAAATGTCATCTTCCAAATAAAATTCTCCATTATTGATGATAGTTGGTAAATTCACAATTTTTGTCTCATTGGAATTTAACTGGATTATTGCCGAATTTGGATATTTTCGAAACATTTTCAGTACGCCAGTGGGGAATTTCAACTCATTTTGATCTGTTAATATGTTGACTTTTAGTTCACGTAAGGTCTCGTATCCTATGAGACCATCGAAAAATTTGTGGAAGTCGAATATGTAAAATATTTGTTTTTTTGATCCTGGTATTGTGGAAAAGGGGTTGAAATTTACGAATTGATCTATATTTTGCGAACCGTTAACGTTCGTTACCTTTACAGGTTTGGTGAACTTGCATTTGTCCAAATTGACATGTTTCGGACTAATGTAGTTTTTGTTCGCTCCCGTATCGATCAAAAACTTCAGTGGTCCTTTAGTGGTATTGATTTGTATGTACGGTATAAAATTGTTTACGGAGGAGTTTCTTGGGCCGTAATTATCTGAAAATTCAGTTCATCAGTGGAAGTGGTATTTTCTTCGACACTCTCTTCCTGATTGGTTACCACAGGTTGAAAAGATGTACTAGCCATCGATTCATTGTGATAATTATCCTGCTCATAATTTTCTTCATCATAGGTCTCGTATTCACAATTTGGTCCTTCGTACGGGCCGTAAGGATCAGACATATTTGTGCCTTCGTGGTAATTGATTGCTCTCCGAGGTCTATTCATATAGTTTATTTTATTAGATCTTATTGAAGGGTCTACATCCATGGGAGTAGGCTTCGGCATCTGAACTGGTCTTGGGGCGAATACGTTTCGCGGAGGAACTTGCGGTTGATTTAGAAAGCTTTGGTTCTGATGTTGTTGGTAAGGTGTGTGGAATTGATTCATTTGAGGTCTTTGAAAATTTTGCCGTTGATTAAAAGGATTCATTTGTAATCTCGAAAAATTTTGCTGTGGATTAAAATGATTCGTTTGAGGCTGATACTGGGCTCTTTGGTAATGATTAAAATTATTCCAGTTCTTTTGCCTTGGTGGGGGAGGTGGTGCTACAACAATCGGTTTTTGGAATCGATTTGTAGTTTCCATCTTATTAAGACCGCATTTATTTTGATAGTTTCTCTCTTCAATAGAAGCATCGAAAGCTTCTTTTAATTTTTTTGGTTGGCGGGCTCTTACGTTCCCGCCGATGGGCTCTTTTAGTCCTGCTAAAAACACTTGAAGAGCATTCTCCTGGTGTGTCGAGATTCTGTCCGTTCTCAAGTTGAGATCGAATGTTGAAATATTTGTATGGTTTATCAAAAGCGAAAGCAATTGATGAACCGAACTATAAAAATCTTCTATTGTTCCAGCTTGTTGCAGTTGGAACAATTCGCGGGTAAGCGTGACAGAATCACGCTTGTCGTTATAGTAAGCTATCAGGTTAGCTTTAATTTCTTCCCAGATTAGCGGTGTCCCGTATGTTTCTAAAACTCGGTCCGCATCTCCGGTTACTTTCGAGCGTATGGATTGAAGCCATACTTGCTCGAAGGGTGTCCCTTTAAGAGTTTCTAAAAAGGGCAACAGATTTTCCACTGCTCTAATGAAGCAGTGTAATTTGACGGGGTTACCGTCGAATTGCGGCAATTCGCGGATTGCCTGGGGCGTTTGCATCGCCTTTAGGATTTTCTCCGCCTTGTCGAACATTACCGCTGTTTGAGCAATTCTGGCGGCTTCTTCGTGTTCATTTAAATTTTCCTCCTGTGCTGAGGTATTGCTCCTCGGTAATTCAGGGGATATGTTAAAACTGTTTGGGTTCATTGTTTTCGCGATTATTCACAAAGCACTCCAAGGTAAAAATTAAATCACTCTTGTTAGATTTGCTAGATTTTTTTTTGTCTGATTTAACGTTTGGTTTTGTTTTAGATTAGTAGTTCACTTTTGTGATATAAAGAGAGTCGCTTACGGTGTTACCCGGGCTCGTCTCTCTGAATTAGTAGTTTTTTATTATATTTTATGGATATGGATACAGCTTTTTTTGTCTCAGGTAAGCTTTGTATCACTCCGATTAGATGATTGTTAATTTGACTAAGATCTAATTACTTACTTGATAAAAAGGTATCACTCGTGCGTCCGTTGTAGTTCTCCAATCGTCAGCCACTCGATATTCGTTCGCGTGGGAAATCACTTTCGCGAATTGGATCTACGCGTGAACATTTGAACGAGCAATCCTACCGACTGCGCCAATTAAGTTACATGAGGATATCGAAGAGTTTTTAAAAAGAAAGGAAAGACCGGTTTCACAGAGAGCACAAGTTAGACTGATTTTATTATTGTCAATTTTACATCATGAAGCCTAGCCATTTACCTAAAGCCCTTACGCTGCACATTCTATCCAGTCCGTTGTCGCGTCAGGTACAGAGTCCGAATCGGTGTTTTACGTTGGTGTCCTAAATTGTTGTTTCGCTTGCGTTTGCGAATTGATGCTACTGATAAACTGTTCCACAGTGATCGGTTCTGTTGCTGTGGGGAAAATGATGTTGCTTGCGTTAACTTATATATATATATATATATATATATATATATATATATATATATATATATATATATATATATATATATATATATATATATATATATATTTGCAAAAGCTTCCGTATAGATTCTAACTGCTCAATCCCTTTAAGGTAATTTGATTTTCTTGAAAATTTTGTTTGGTTTTCGGCCATGACTAAACAAGAAAAGTACAGCGAATTCGAATCACATAATCTCGGAGACTAACTGACAATACAAAATTACGGAACAAAACGTGGCAAATGCAGAAGGTCTTCTTCTGTAATAACTGTTAAAAGCGTTGATGAGATCTCACTTACAACCGCTTGTCAATTGATAAATCATAATTTAATTTCCAATAGAAATGTGTAATTCCAAATTTTCTTTCAAACATTTAAATGTCAGAATACTTATGAATAATCCAAATAGTCATAAAATAATCAAAAACAGATTAACCATTTAACATTATTTTTTTCAGCACACCCTCAAGGTGGCCTTCTACAAGCTGTTCGAGCAGCATTTTCAAAACCTCAACGAACTCTGTTCATGTATTGTCTTCATCATTTCCGTAATCGTTTTGTGGTATGTGGCTACATGGATAATCGGTACCATCATCAGACTGCTCTTGCCGCTGTTCGTGTGTGTTGTGTTTCTGGTAAGTGCAACCAGGTGCAAATAATTGTGACCCAACCTTTGATGATAACATATTCATCCCATTCACAGATCATTTTGAACGAGAAGTATCCTACCGCATTACCGAACCTAGTGAAGCTGTTCCACAACATATATTCCTGCGCGTTGAACTATTTTGAGAAATTAACTTCTTAGCACATCTTTTCTGATAAAACATATATTCAACAATAAATATGATCTTGTTATTATTAAATAATACACAATACAAAATAAACTGATTTTCGCAACCACACAGCCAATTTATTCATCATGAGGAACTCCTCCACCGCATGATCCTAATGTCGACAGTATTGATACCAAATGACCTACGCTCCAGTAGAATAGATACTCCATCATCATCAGTGTCAGTTGAATCAATTCCACTACAGGCTGAGGAACGATATGAGAATTTTTTTTTCGTGAAAAATAATACCACTTAAAGTCGCACCAACCTTCACAAATATTCCTATCAATAGGATCACTTTGTCGGCAACGAAAAGCAGCATAGTTCCCGTTAGGATCAGAATAAACAACGTCACAATCGTGAGAAACTCGATCAGACGCACTGCAACAGGCATGTTGACAGATTTATACAAAAAAATGACTACGCAAGATCCCTGGTCACTAGATTATCGATACTAAAGCTTAGATAATTTAAAATGAAGCAACTCCTAATGCGTATTTTTTCGTAACCTCGTACGCTTTCTAAGCATGACGTTCAATGAAAAAAATTAAAACAAACCACTCATCGATGTTTCGAAGAAATTTTCTCACTTAACTGTTGATACTGCTCATCAGCCGGCGCACACCTTCTCCAGTCACGTCTCGGCCAGCTGGTTCTACCTATTCTCTATCAGACAACTGGTGACTGCTCTCTTCATCTCCAACTTCCACTTCATTATCGCCCAATAACTCTCTGTGGGACGAAGACAATTCAGCTTTATTGAGATGAACTGGACTCCATGGACTCTTCATACCATGTAGCACGACAGCTGGTTGGATTTGACCAAAACGTAACTGAACCACCGTGGAACTTAATTTAGGGTAAAATCCTGTGTGGTACCCTATAAGAGTACGACTGATTTCAACACGTATTCTCTCAAATATATATTAACCGCAGGCGTACACTCAACTGTGTTGACATAATGGCGGTGTAGAAATCCGACACCGCATAAACCGTTGCGCAGCAACCGTTGGCCCTTCACTTCACTTTTCACCATCACCGAGCACGAGGTAAGACGTTCCTGCATCAGGACAGCTACGCTGGGTGATTCCCCAGACAAGCACATCCGAGAAACTCACAAATCCGTTTGTTGGGTCACCTAATTTTGTATATTCTCGGATCAATGGTTTTATCTGTCTTATCAGAGTATAAGTTCATAGGTTTTTTATATTTCTTTTATTTCACAACAATTTGTTTGCTGTTTGACAAAGGGTAAGTCTTCATTCGATAGAACTCTTTCTGCTCTACAAAACTAAATTAAATATATGTTTGAGTCATCCAACTTTTTATAAGTTTTGAGGCTTAGAAATGGAATACCCAGGAGGCAAAAATCAATATTTTCCACACCTGCTCATCTTTGCTTTTCATTTAGGTCAAAGAGCTGTAAAAGCAGCCCGGGACAGTTGCGACGTGTATGGAGAAGGTCTACATCACGTAAATGGTTTGCAAAGTTAAAAAATGACGACTTTGACGTCGATGACATGCCCCCTCTGAATTTGATGAGTCATTTTAGAAGAAAAACGATCGGCAAACCAGTCGTAAATTGGCGGAAAAATGATGGTAGGGGTCTAGACATGGACATTTCAGACACCCTCTCGCTTGCTCAACCAGGAAGTCGTAAGTCCCCCAAAAGTACGCCAATATCCAAAGATACTTCTACTACCAAGTCTCCCTCAAAAAAACAAAAAGATTGCAAACCTCTCCCCTGATTACTCCAATACTTCCACCCAATCATCGATATCACTTCCCCCCTCTGATGTAACGGTCTCCACTCAACCCTCGTCCTCGAATTTCTCTCCTATTGTATCCGCTCCCCGTGTCATGTTTTATCCGGACAATGCACCTGGCACTGGTACTTGGGTTGTTTTTTTCCGGCCCAAACCTTATGTTAAAGTCCTGAGGGCCGTTCAGATTATGACAGATCTGAAAAGATACACCTCTGTTTCCGTTTGTAAAGAAAGACCGAACAGACTGCGAGTTGTCGTGTTCAACCGAGAGGACGCGAACGAGATTGCTACTGGTAAACATTTCAACCTCGAATATCGAGTTTTCATTCCCTCCCATTCTACGTTATTGGTGGCGTTATATCTGAAACGGGTCTGACGTGCTAAACGATACAAAGTATGAGAGTTGGCAGGTTCAAGAGGCTTCCTTCGATAGAAGTCAAGACCTTGGAATGTCGCCAACTTGGAAAAGTCACCCAGGAAGGTGAAAATAAGAAATTTACGCCATCCGACTCGTTTCGAGTCACTTTTGATGGCTCCGCTCACCCTGACTACATTACGGTGGACATATCGAGGCTGCCGGTGCGACTCCTTGTGCCAAAGCCCATGACCTGCAACAAATGCAAGACAGTTGGTCATACAGCAGTTTATCGCGCCAACAAGGAGCGCTATGCCACTTGCGGAGAGCAACATATGGGGAATCCCTGCAGTACGACTGAGAATAACTGTCCATATTGCGGGGGATCACCACACGTGCTCTCAGCTAGTGAAACTTACAAGAGTCGCTGGGATAAACAGAAGCGCTCTTTAAAGGAACGCTCGAAACTCACTTTCGCGAATATTTTGAAGGGCGCTTCTCCACTGGCTCAACAACAACAACCATTACCAACAAAAAATATCTTAGCTTCGCTTCCAGTTGACGAAATGAAAGCGGACAACGAGGGAACATCGTTCATTTTCAAAGAGAATCCTCGGCGCAGAAATGTGTCTACTCCCCAAGTTCAACGACAAGTCCCATCCGTGATACCTCCGGTTAGCTTGCCTCAAATATCGAGTGCGGCGGACAAGCAAAATCAAGTCCCTCCTGGCTTCCGTGGGAATAGTTCACCTTCGCACTCGAGGTGACATCAGCACTCGAGGGGACATCAAAGACCCAGCACTCGAGGGAACATCAAAAACCTCAACTATCCCTGTTTTTTCCGTCCAGTTCAACTTCCCAATCAGGATTAATAAAGGTGACTGTTATTGTGAATCAAATCTTAACGTGTTTTAACGTTTTCGACTTCATCAGAATCATTATCATCTCAATGCTTCCAGGATTAAAGCCAATTTTGCAGCGATTGATGCAAACATGGCCCCACCTTTCAATGATTATCTCTCTTGATGTCTAATTTAAATTGAGAGGTCGGAGATATCACTGTCTTACAGTGGAATTGTCGTAGTCTCATCCCTAAATTGGATACATTCAAATTTTTAGTTCATGACTTCAATTATCCTTTTTTTCTGTCCGAAACTTGTCTTTCTTCGCGAGATGATCTCTATTTCCACGATTTTAATATTATACGCTCGGAACGTGATGACAGATACGGAGGGGTGCTATTGGGGATCAATAAGTGCCACTCATTTTTTCGAATTGACCTTCCACCTATTGGAGGGATCGAAGGTGTTGCTTGTCATGCAAACATCAGAGGCAGAGACCTCTGTATTGTCAGCTTGTATTGACCCCCGAGAGCTGCGGTTAGCCGCAAGCAAGTTGTTGACATGTGCTCACTCTTTCCTGAGCCACGATTGATCTTGGGAGACATCAACTCTCACGGAACTGCCTAGGGGGGAACAGTACGACGACAACCGTTCATTGTTGATATATGACCTTTGTAACAGCTTCAATATAACCGTTTTTAGCACTGGGGAAACATCACGTATATCTAAACCTCCTGCTAACCCAAGTGCTCTTGACCTCTCGCTTTGCTCGAATTAACTATCGTTAGATTGCAAGTGGAATGTAATCCAGGACCTCAACGATAGTGATCACTTGCCAATCAAAATTTCCATCACCACTGTGTCTTCAAACGTATTTAGCCCTTGAAAATCAATTTAAAAATACGGGTGGGTAATGTCGGGGACATAACCGGAGTGACGTAGGACTATGCAAAGGGGACAGCTTTTGTTAAATATATATTTTAAATATATTGTTTTATTTTCTTCACCTACGTGAATACCTACCTATCTACCTGAAAAATGGATTAGTTTACTGTTTACTCTTTATGAATATGTTAATGGTTCTGAAAAGAACCTTTGGTGTTGTGTTTTTGTTATCAATCGATAATCCCATCTTGTTCGGCTAAACCTTCCTGTTTAGCGATTTGTTGTCACTCGCCACAGCTTTCACAGTTGGAAAATTTCTTCCCATCCAGCTTGTGACATATTTTACAGTAGATTACATTCAATGGCACGTCGCATTACCACCACTCAGTGCCGGATTGGAGGTAATTTTAACCTGTAATTGAACATTTGCGATGACAGTGGTACAGTGTCGACTTTCAATGTGGGATCATAATTTGGATCTCTATGTTTACAAAAATGTCCAACTAAATAAGTCACATTACATGTCCGTCCAATTAGCTAAATGTCGAACTAATTGTAGATTACTGTACTTTCAATCTGGAAACAATTTAAGAATTGGTGAAAATTGAATAATCAGGAAAGTCCCCAACTATCAATAAGCTCAGAACAACTGCCAAATTCACATACTCATCAAATCCTGGCAAACAAATTATGAAAACATCAATTTGTGTTTTATTATTATTTTGGATAATGTTTTAGAAAGCATTGAACTTTATTTCCTAAACTCTTTTTTGGAAGGTTTAATGGCCCTGAAAAGCGCCTTGTTTTATGGAATGGTTCCAATTTAGAAAACTTAGTACTCGTGGTTTTGAAAAAAAACCATTTCGAACGCCCTTGATGCCGCCTTGTTCTGGATTTGCCACCAAAGCAGTTTGTATAAAGAACAAACTTTTTTCTTCTGCTACCTGATGCCGTTTTGCGATTGCGTTTGCCACTCGCCATTCGCTGCAACTGCCTGTTGTCTTGATGTCCGCCGAACCGAATGTGTTATGTTCCGAATGCAGGTTTTCTTATCGTCGCGAGCAGCTTTGCCAGCCAACTCGATCACTCCGGCGGCCGAAACTATATAACGCCGGCTAGGTGGACTGGTACACAGGTACTAACGCGCTCGACCTAGCTACCTTTTCCGGTGCAATTGGCGGATACACCTACGGGAAATTGCAGACCACCACGGTTCGAGCGGGATTTTGCCTTTCCCTTCACTTTTCCTCCTTTGCCATATCCAACCATGGCTGCTTGTGTTGGTTTGTTGATGTGAGGTGATGCGAAACGATGTGGTGTACGGTTCGGATGAGAATGATCGTTACGGCAGCGGAGAGGGGATTTTTAAGCTGACTGGCTGGCTCGAGAATTACGCATGTGTGAGACTGCGACCAATGTTTCCCTCATTTTTTTCTTTTTCCTTCCCAATCGTGCTTCATTCTATTTCGCTGCTGCTCTGGTTGCCCGTTTTGGTAGGTACGATTTGAGGAGCACAAAATGGACCAATCAAAAATGGGCACATAGTGTATTTGGACAATGCTTGATATTTCACAATTATTCAATTATTTATCTCAAGAAAAATGAAATGTTATTCGTTATGATAGATGCGTAGATATATTTCCTATCAATTGATGCAAAAACCTTTGCGATCTATTGAGAAATGCTCGAGTTATAAGCGTTCCAAATCTTGCATTTTTTCCTACTTGTTCAGTGCCTAGATTTCCATTTCACCCCCTATATCTTCCGGTTAGACGTAGTCCTACGTCAAAACTTGGTCAAAGGGAAAAACGTGCTCATTGACGAGGTTTGCCACGAGAAATGCCAATGGAAAGATTATGGTAAGTGGCTCGAAACATGAGGAATCGCTATTCAACGAATGAAAGCAAGGAATATTCACATCATGAAATTGGGGTTTTCAAAAAAAATTGATGCCAAATGTCTTCAAATAGCATGAATCGTCGAATTCTCCTGTCATCTCGAAAAAATGTTTTTGTCAAAAATCGACTCTCTGGGACTTGATCGTTTTTTCGGAATACGAGACAAAACGTATGGTTTAGGGTGTCAATGAAAATAGTTATCTCGATTTTTCATACGAAACTTGTTGATTTGCACGATAATACACCCTACGCAAAATATTAGTTTGTTCGGACTTCATTCGCTAGTGTCACAGAAGTCAAAATTTATGTTTTTTAAAAACCTAAAAATCATACAAAATCGTTAAATCGTTTAAAAAAATCGATGTCAAATATCTTAGAATTGCATGAAACGTCGAGAACTACTGCAATCTCAACCAAAAATTTCTCGTAAAAAATTTACTTTTTGGCAGTCGATTTTTGACAACAATAATGTTTTTGAGATGACGGTGAATCTCGACGTTTCATCCAATTTTAAGACATTCAGCATAAATTTTTTTGATACCCCGATTTCATGTACTCCCCAATTGGGTGATTTTTCGGTTTATTATAAATCATTCTGAAAAAACACATCTATCCTTAGCTCATAATTTTTCCCTGTATCTGACGATATAACGAAGTCAACCGACACATCAATCAACAAACGCATGCTTGCGTGGAAGGTTATCGCTAGACAACATCCCCCTCGGCCCATGTTTTCTTCCCTTATCTGTATACCAACCGATAAAGACGCTAAGCGCAACAGGTACACCACTTCGCTTGTTTACAAACAAATTTGGTCGAAAATGGCGTTTGTTTATGGATAAAGTTGCCGCCAGGGCGCATGCTTTACAATCAGCTGACTGGAGGTAAACAACTGAACTGCGTGCTCGAAAGCACGTGTACGACCGGCAGACACGTGAAACCAGCTGTACTACTTGTTGATTGTTTACTATCAGCGATAACGGCCATGCGCACTTGCTTGCTATGCTGCGCAGGTTTGACCGAAAATGGAGCTTTTTATCCTGGCTGGCAATAAGGCTACCGAGCTTGGTGGAGAAGTGAAAAAATGGACGCCATTGTTGGGGCTGCTGACGAGTTGTGAGAAAAATCAGAATATTATGGCTAAATATAAGCGAATCAGTAACTAAATTTGTCAGTGACCGCCAGATATCCACACTGGCAAGCCGAAAGTGTTAAATTTAATCAATTTGTGCTCGATTTGAACGGGAAAAATCAATTTTTCACTGTCAGCAAAGTGACGTTCCTGACAGACAACTTTTCACCCCCCAAGAGGAATCATTTCTGTATGTGGCCCAGAAAGAATACCTCGATGAAAACTGGAAAAGTAAGCTCGTAGGGAACCGCAACCGGAACAAGCAACCAATGTTCACAACCATGTACATATGGAACAGCTCGGGTTTCTTCGCTTTTTCCGTTCTATTAATTTTCGCAATCTCGGTTACACGTAGTGCAGATGAGCCAACAACAATCAAGTATAGCATGTAAGTGCATAGTTTTCCTCAGGGGAATTGCGTTTTTCTTCTTCGATTTTGAACCGTGACCCAATTCTGTCCATCTCATTGCAGAGTCCAAGGATGGGCCGCGAAGCTAGGGGGAGAATTAGCATCATTAGGAGATTTTATAACTAGAAGGAAAGACGTAGAAGATGTAAGTTTTTCCTTGTCCGAATCATTCTGTCAATGACACATCGTTATCGATTTTTATGCTGTCTCGTGCCTTGCAGTGAGCCTTTGTCATGTCAATGTTGTTTGGGTTCTTTTTTTTGTTTTCAGAGTTTTAAGCAAGCACAAGTAGTTAGCAAAAATGGACAAAAAATTGTAGAGGAGATGGCCAAAGATCTCAAATACATGATGGATGCGAAAGTGAGCGCAGTTAAGGTATGTAGTGTTTTCACTTTTGAGCAAATATCGATTTTTTTTCTGTTACATATCGGGCTTTGTATTAGTGGTGTACGGTATCATCGTGGATGAAATTTAAATTTCATGCAGCGATTAGTACCGCAGTCTGCAGACAATACGTGACCTCATAAATATATTATTTTTATTCTTATTCGGAATAGTATACATTAGAGGCAATAGTTTTATACGATCTCAGTAGAGATGGCGGTTAATCGTTCGATTAATTCAAATAATCGAATATCTGAAATTGTAATCGATTAATTTTGTATCGAATAATTTGAAATAAAAATATGAGTACATCGAATAATTGTCACTGTTATCGCGATTAATTAAAGAAGAAATCTTTCTCAGGTTTAATGCATTTTTAGGCTAAGAATTAGGCTATATAATTTTTTTATCCAACATTTTTCATCCAACCATCTAACATCGACAACCCGATAGATCACGCGACCAGAATGACAACGTGATACGTGATTATTTCAAGAAATAAATATTCGTTCGATTAATCGAATACTGAAAGACAATTATTCGAATGAATCGAATATTGAAAAATGCCCCAACGATTAATCGATAATCGAATAAATGAAAAATTTAGACATCACTAGATCTCAGTAACTTTTGATTGAAATTCCTTGTTTAGGCTAAACTTCGGTTGAGTTTATATCACTTCGGTTGAGTTTATATCACTTCATTAGGTTTATGTTTTCTTATGGAGGTCCACTTTGTGGAGGTTGTTGGTGGTCCTTTATCGGTATTTTAACGAAGGCATAATTTCACGTCCGACTCTATTGAAAATTAAAGTACACCCAAACTAGCGCTGACAGAAAACATGATGCCATTTCGTGTGCTGGAGAGTCAAATGCGCAAATAATGAGCTGTTTTAAAAGCTTAATAATGGTTTGTATGTATGCGAGCAGACATCTCTTTCTGTTTTCTTTTCTTATTTTATTTGATTGTGCCAAAAAAAAGTCCATACGACGTCAATGGGGATCGAACCAAGGCTGGCTGGAATGCAAAGCTATTTCACACGACCACGCTATCCATATAGCTGGCAGTGCCGTTATATAGAAGCGTGATAATATTACACCTCATCATAAAATGAAGTTGGAAAGTGTTTTCTAAGAGGATAAACAAGAACATGAACGAGAATATATCTTTCTCTGTCTGGGCCGTGTATTTGGCAAACTATACGAAAAGTTTTCATATGTTTTCATTTGAATGTGTCTCCTGTTTCGCTTGCTCATATTGGCTCTAGCATATATATTATACAAATGATATACATGTATTGGAGAGTAGAATATTTTCTGTTATTTTTCAGCTCATTTAATGGTCATCGGGATGCCATAACATGTGCTAAAAATTAACTTTTGGTGTAGACAGGCGAACAGGTTTGTGTGACTTTACATGCAATTGGCCGAAATGTTTCGCTACGATCTTGCTGTTTTGTCGCAATATCATTCATCATTGGCATCAATTGTTATAGTTCTCTCGATCTCTCAATTGATTGACGCTTGTCCGCAAGTAATGTTCTGCGCAAGCTACTCTCTAAACATACGCTTCTGATCCTTCATGCCAGTCTTATTCAAAAATCGCAACACGTAAACCATACTGCGTAGAATTGTTTCCCACTTGGAGAACCACTCGTAAGCGATCACAGGCTGCCATGTTGTAAGGAACAGAACTGGCGGTTGCATTTCCTCCGCCATGTCCAACATTGCGTATCAGTAATGCTCGGTCATTCCTCTTCTGAAGAGCGCAAGAGCTCCGGAGTGTTGAATCAACGACGAATCAACAAAGAGCGCATCAAGGGCGACCATTGACATTGGTCGCCGGCAGGTATATCGCACAATAATACGCGAACAAAGTTGTATCTACATAAACGTGGAGTTCTACTGGGGAGAGCTTGTCAGCCTCGTGCATCAGAATCTGCAGGAACATTTCCGAACTTCCTTTAACTTTAGAATCATTTTCTCTAGCAATTTACGAAAACAGGATAACATTGCAATCGGCCTGTACGAATTGTGATCGCAAGCCGGCTTGTTGGGTTTTCGCATGGCTATCACTCTCACTTGTTGCCAGTCATGCGGTACAATGTTTAGCTCCGGAAACTTGTTGAGCAAGTCCAGCAAACGCTGTTTCGCCAAGTCGGGAAGATTCTTGAACAAGCTGAATTTAATCTTGTCCGATCCCGGACCTGAGAGGAGGGCAATTGAGAATTCTACCATCGAAAAATTTTCATAATCGCATTGAAACGGAATGTCGCTTTGTGCAAGAACGGAATCGGGACAAACCTTCCTTGCAAATTCAAAAATCCAACAATCCGAGTATTCCTCGCCTTCATTTGTATGGTTCCAGCCACGCATTCTCCTCGCCGTATTCCAAAGAGTGCTCATAGCGGTCTCCCTTGACAAACCATTGACGAACTTCCGCCAATATCCACGCTTTTTTGCTAGGATCAACCCTTTAATGTGGCTTCTAGAGCTTGGTACTCTCGAAACCATTCCACTAATCCAGTTTTCCTGAATTATTCGAAAGTGGATGATTTTTCAAGGAAAACCTTTGAGCGATCCTTGCCCCACCATAGTGATGGAGGACGGCGTCGGAAAGTGGTAGCAGGTACACGTTTCTTTCGAGCTAGGAGTGCACTTTCGTAAATCAAATCTGATATCATGTTTTACTCTTCGAGTGGAGGAAGTTCATGAATTGAAACAATTGTTTCAGATATTATCTCCGCAAATTTTCTGTATTTTTCGTGAGATCATACGCAATATCGACTGACTCATGAGAACTTGATTCATTAGCGATCGATAAAATTGTTGGTAGGTGATCACTACCGTGGGGATCTTGGATAACCTTCCACGTGCAGTCCAGGGATAACGAAGAAGAACAAAGAGATATGTCTAGCATGCTTGTCCGTGCAGGAGAGTTGGCTATTCTAGTTGCTTCCACAGTATTCGAAACTGTCATTTTGAAGTTGTCGCACAGATCAAAGTAGCACGGTTGGCATCGTAGAATGACCCCCATGCTGTTCCATGGGAGTTGGAGTCACCTAAGATAAGCCGCGGCTCCGGCAATGCCTCGATGATATCAAAGAACTTATGGCGGCCTACCACAGTTCTGGGAGGTTCGAAGCAATGCAGAGGTCTTGGCCATTGATTTGTGTCTGGCAAGCGACAACTTCAATCGCTGTGATCGATGGGATAGTGACTCTATAGAAGGAACGACATTTTTGATCCCCAATAGTACGCCACCAAAGGAGTCATTTCGATCGAGACAAATAATGTAGAAATCGTAGAAATTCAGCTCGTTGTCTGAAGAAAGCCGTGTTTCACAAAGGGAAAATACATCACAGTTAGAATTGTGAATAAAAAATTTAAATTGATCTAATTTAAGGATAATACTTCTGCAATTGCACTGTATAACAGTGATCATATCCTTGACCTCTTGTACTGAATTAGGCATCGAGGGAAATGAACGCTGCTGCTTTCAAAAATGCTCTCACAACCGGAATCAAACATATCACTAAGCTCATAAGAGAATCATTTATGTTTAAAGCATTTAAAATATTGTCCACCAGGTCAGAAAGCGCAAACAAGCCAGGTTGTTGTGTGCCCATGAGCGTCTGCTGGTTGTCAGATCTGGGTATGCCACACAGTTGTAACTGTTGCTTTGACCACGAAAAAGGAACAGACGTATTGGATGCTGTTCCGGAAGATGCTGAGGACCCCTGTTTGGTAGAAGAACTGCGTAAACCAGGAGGTACTTGCTTCGGTCTATTCTCAGCACATTCGAGGTTTCATTCCAACTTGAGAAGTTTCGAACTTCTTTCAGGGGAGTGATGGAAAGAAGTAATTTGTTTAACATTTTTTGTCATTTTTATGTGACACAGATTTCAGTCGATCGCATGCAAGAATCTTCACAGTTTTGAGTGAGGAGTTCTCGAGAAGACCGACACCATAAAGTATTTCTTTTTGGTTCAAATCCTTTTCATTTGTTACACCGTCTATTTCAACGTCGCAACAGGGTACGTAAACGCGATACTCAATCGCAAAGAGATCAAAGCGCGTTATTTTATTCGCTTGGGTCCTGCTGGAGACGACAACTCGTAATTTGTCTGGCCCCTTCCGAGTAATCTCGGTAACATCGGAATAATTATGCGTTAATTGTTTTGAGATGCGAATGACATTAAGAGGTTTGGATTTTCGTCTAAAGTATACAATGAATGGGCCTTTGGAGCCCTCAGGGTGTTCTTTTCAACAAAAATCCAGTTTTTCGTCAGTTTCCTCATCTTCAGAGCTTCCTATCTCGTATACAGAATTTTCCTCTTCAACTTCTTCTGTTTTATCCTCCTGCTCTTCAGGAGGAGGTTCATTATCAGATATATTCTTTGGCGTGGATGGGGGATCCTTTCCGCCCTCTGCCATATTAATCAAAATCGAAAAAGTAGACAACTGTTCAATATGAACAGGATATAATAATTTGAAAAACAAAAATTAGAAAAAAAAATAATATTTCTATTTGAAAATTATATTTATTTAAATTTTTTTCATCGTATAAAATTTAAAAATAAAAAAAAGTCCCAACAAAATTCAACTGCGATATAAGCTAAGATGGTCACCTTATGTCAACGCTTGCTGATTTGGGAAACACAAAGTCGAACAATGGTGTATATCGTGCGCAGAAATTGGATGGAATGATGAAAGAAACAAAAGGAGAACAAACTTCTACTTGCCGCTGCTGTGTAGCGAATGTGGTGAATGTGACCTCTGCTGGATTATCTCGATCGCGCACCACTATTCAATGAGCTTCACTTCGCTCGCAGCGCACTAGATGAAAAAAATACACAATAGAACTCGATGTAAAAAATACCTGTATCGGATCAACTGTAAGTTTGTCCGACCTGCTTGCGAGTTGTCGAAGCATGAAAAAAAAATTATTGAAACAGTTCAAAAAATGAGTGGCAATATAGTTGCCACTGCCCGTTAACCCAAAAAGCACTGCTTTTAATAGATTTACAAAGAAAAAATCAAATGTTCAACGTGTTTAAACGAATTTTTTTGCCGGCTCTTAGAAATCGCGGTATTTTATATAAAAATATTTTCTGTAGGTGGCATTATAGTTGTTACGGCATTATAACAGGTTAGCCAACTGCAAAAGCTTTAAATTAGAAGGAATTTTGTATGGAAACTGGAAATAGATTTTTGTTTGAAAAATTTGGCTATAGGAGTCACTTAATTCTTAATTCTGGAAAAGGGGTCTATTGCTCAAAATAATTTGGGAATCCTTGGTCTAAACTCTAGAGCAGGGGTTCTCAAACTATTTTGGGCAAAAGACCCCTTTTCCAGAATGGAGTCGTACCTCAGACCCCCATAGCCAAATTTCTTCGAAAACACTATCTTTAGTTTTTTCTTACTGAATAATTATCAATTTAAAAACATTGCAGTTAGTAAAATGAGTAAACTTAACGTTATTTTCTGATGGAGGCGATCTGGCGTAGTGATAACATCCGTACCTCTCACGCAAAAAGTCACGAGTTCAATTCACACTCCCGACATTATTCCAAAAAATTGGAAGTAATGTGACAAACCAGCCAAAAGTGTTGAAAGTATCTATAATACAGGAAAAAAAAATTTTTTCATCATATTCAACAAAATAAATAGACATAAAATGTTGTATATATCAAGTGTAATTAATAATTACTAATACAAATTACTCACAAATTATAAAAACACTCAAATCGCAGACCAATTTATCCGCAACCATCAAAATACGGTTCAATATTGATTAGTTAAAACCTTAAATCTCCGCGTTCGTTGGTATTCAAATAGTTCCTCCGGTTTCGGGTTGTTTGTAACTACACTGAAACCTTGGCTGTGTTCCTGCTTGAGCTCCTCATCTGTACTGATGATAATCAACTTTTTTTGCATTATCACTATGACTCATTCCATGGCATTTGAATTTGAAAATTTTGAAAATCCTGAAACATCTTGTAAAATCTTTGTGTAATGCGTCCAAGTGAGTGACATATGATAATATAACATGGTCTTGAAGTTTTTGTGATAATTTTGTCAAATGCGAAAATTGTGAATATTATTTTCTCCTTGAATCTTGTTTTTTTCAGTTTTGTCAGAAAGGCCTATATTATCGATATTGTTTCAAACGAGTTGAAATCGTCACTCTGCAACTGAAACACAAGTTCAAAAAAGCTGAAAATCTTGCTAACAGCCTCAGGATAGTCAGCGGGCTCCAGCGTATAGAAATAACCGAGTAAAGATTTCGTCGTTTTTCTCATATATCAGAGCAAATAATCGAGTCCCCCTATTTACACGGTACCTGTTTTAAACTATTTCGCTTTTACACGGTTTATGAAATAACAAATTTTGAAAAACTTTAAAAATGTACGTTTGTAGTTCATATTAAGCAAGTAAAATAGGATTATAGTTTTGACTACGAGTGCGATTTTATGTTCCAGAGCTGGCAAGTCACCAATTTACTAGCATTTTTGGACTCTTGATGTGTAATTTCTGTCAATTTTTCAAGCTCTTAGAAGCCAAGAATATTGACAAAAATGAAAAGTAAAGGAAAGTTATATTTTCGGTTTTCGACAGGAAATCTCTTTATTAAATTTAATGATAAATAAAGCAAAACAAATCTACGCAACTGTTAATTGAATCTTCTATCACTTAGTCTACGACGGATACGTTTTTGTCGACCCCTGGAAAACCGGAATCGACCCTAGGGGGTCGATATCGACCACTTTGAGAAACCCTGCTCTAGAGCCTACCACCGGCTAAACATATTTTCAACATCCCATTGAGTAATGTTTTAAGTTTCTCTTTCGATTACGAATCTATGTATGTGTTATATCCGATTTCTTTTTCATTCCATATGTTTGGTTGTTTAGTTCGATATCATCGAAAAAATCCGTTACATAATGTTCAACAAAAGAACTCGTTCAACTCAAATTTTTGTAGGGCAAAATGGGATGGTCCATCATCATTATTAACTTTGAAAACAAATAATTAGATAATTTAACAAAACAAAAATTCATATGTTGCAGCGAATCATGGACACCGCCGAGAACACAGCCATCTCCTTCGAGGAGGAATCGGTGAACCAAAGTTTCCAATACTACAACGCAAAGGAAATGATCGAACCAGGCGAGATCATCACCACGCCGATACCGATGATAGACGAAGACCCGGCTGACATCCCCACCATCATTCCGCCCAAAGAGATAGTACTCACCAAAAAGAAGCACTTCTTCAACGAGGCGGTCAATACCTCGGTCAGCTCAGTACACGTGCCGACTAATGTGTACGATAGAGGTCGGTGTGCCTGTTAACAAATGTTTCAATCTAACAAGACAAACTCATTTCAGCTACCGAGGTCATAAAAGCCATCAAATGGTCCGAGGCACTGGACTCGATCTTCTACAACAACTACATCGGTGACCCGACGCTCACCTGGCAGTACTTCGGCAGCTCAACGGGCTTCCTGCGGCAGTTCCCCGCGACCAAGTGGGAAGAGGACCCCGTCGATCTGTACGATTGCCGTCTGCGCTCATGGTACATCGAGGCAGCCAACAGTCCCAAAGATGTCATTATCCTAGTAGACAGCTCCGGTTCCATGACGGGACAGCGGAAAGACATTGCCAAGCATGTGGTGTCCAACATCCTGGACACGCTTGGTCCGAACGATTACGTTAACATTTTCACTTTTGCCGAAGAAGTGACCGAAGTGGTACCATGTTTTCGTGAAACTCTGGTCCAAGCGAACATGGGTAATATCCGAGAGCTGAAGCTAGGAATGGATAACATCGAAACGACTGAGATTGCTAACGTATCTGCTGCGTTAACGAGGGCTTTCGAGCTGCTGGTTACATTCCGAGAGAACAGAAATGGTGCTCGATGTAACCAGGCGATCATGTTGGTTTCCGATGGTGTCCCATATAGCTTTGACGAGATCTTCGAACAGTACAACTGGAAGGACCCACCCTTCATTCCGGTTCGGGTGTTCACGTACCTGATCGGTCGAGAGGTGGCAGATGTGAAGGAGATTAAGGAGATGGCTTGTAAAAATCAAGGCTTCTATGTGCATTTGAGTACGCTAGCGGAGGTGCGGGAAGAGGTGTTGAACTACATACCGGTGATAGCGCGGCCTCTGGTGCTGAACAAACGGGAACATCCGGTCGTTTGGTCAGAAGTGTACGCGGATGTTGAGGTAAGTGATTCCGTAAGTATGACAAACCATCATCTGGTGATTGTACGTTTCTCAGGATCCCAAAATGACGGATTGGTTATGGGAAATAAAGGAACGGGCCGAACAGAAGGAACGCTTCATTGACTACCGGAAGAACCGTGTAATATTCTTCTCGCCGGAGGAGCAGCACCGGAGGATGATTATGAAGCAACGAATGGTGAAGAATTTGTAATTTTAACGAAACGATTTGTTTTTGATATCCGCATATTCCAGAATCAAGACCCATACTCCAACAATCAAAAATACAACTTTATGACAACCGTTTCGATGCCTGTGTTCGATCGCCGAGAAAATGCTGTAAGTATCGTCTAGTTATTTGAGAATTTTGTTCCATTAGTGAAAAGTACGAACGAGCAAAAGGTAATTCTCAAATTGCAAGCTTCGAATTTAATTTAACCTTCACCTCTCTCATCCAAAGAAGGAATACAAATCTCAAATATTGTACCACTCATCGAACCTTGATTTCATGCTTGTTTCTCTTTTTCTTGACACGTTTTTTCTTTCGTTTCACTGAAACCTCTAAAAACACAAAAAAAAACTGTAAATTTTACCACCACCACTGCCAACGAATATCGCCTCTCTGTTCACAAATCTCTAAAAAACAAAAACTAAGAACATCACCGAAGACATCCTTATGAATGAGGCGTACTGGGTTTCGATAACACGTGAGGTACTTGAATTTAGGTATCGTAGTGTTACATTCAAAAAAACTAGGTTTTGCCAGTGTCTAGGGTGCCAGTTTTTATCCTTATACCAATATGTATCCACCTAGCTCAAGTTCTATTTACTTAGTAAACATACAACCACAGGAAATGCGTTTATCAAAATCAAAAAATACTGAGAGATTTTCGTTATGCTTTTCGTTATAATCAATACAGTAAATCGAAGTGTTATCTTTCGTATGAGTGTTCGTTGCGTTACTTACACGAATGCCTGATTACAAGTAAATCTGTACACACTCTCAATGATAACCTAGGTAATAATAGTTCATGGCGAGAACCGCATCGCAATCACACATTTCAAATACAGTTTCCTGTCGTTAGCTCATTAGTTCCGGTGGAAAAACTTAACACTGAAAGCCTTACTATGATATCGTTTCGGCTAACCGGGAATGACGCCATAAAGGATAAAGTGTAGATGAAAAGCTCATCCAACGTTCGACTACCAAATATCAGATTAAGATTACAGATTTAGTTGTAGCAGGACTTCATATGAAAACATATATACATAAACGTATGTTTATACACAGTTTTTTAAATAGGCAGAGTGCGCCAGTTATGCTAGAATACTGTTTTTTAGCCAGAAAGTGTGTTCTGTATTACCCATTTATCATACGGTAGAGTACAGTTTACGATGGTTCAAGCTAGCTCTGAACTTTCATTAGGAACAATGCAGTCCCGAATCGTTGAACATAGCTAGTGGGTTGAAGTTTTAGGTACAGTCTAGTGTTATAGTACGATAGTAATCATTATGGATGTGTTTCTCCGTTTCTTTTACCGACAGCTAGATGTCAGTGAAAGGTTTGTTTTATTCCAAACAATAGCAAAACTAATCTAACCAAACACGAAAACTTCTACAAGAAACCCATGTATAGTATCAAAAGCAATCCTTATAATCACAATTGACCATCCTCGCAAATGAAAGATGAAGTTCATGTTAATATTAGTTACAGTTAAAATACGTAGTGCAAACTTTTTTTTATCTGCTTGCTGTAGTATGTTGAGATATATACATAGAATATCTTTCGTTTGATTATCATTGCAAAAAAATAGACAGTTTTGTTGATTTTATTTTTGTAGCATTAAAAGAATATGATTATCAATGATTCCCAGAACAGTATTCGAAACATTTTGAATTTAGAGTCTCTAGAAGCGTTACATATGATACATCCATACATATCATCAATATCAATCTTGAAACATATTATTTTATTATATAACTAATCTGTTGAAAACAATCATTCAAATATGCGCAGACGAGGGTGGCCAACATTCTTGGCGTGGCAGGTGCAGATGTCCCCATATCGGAGATTAAAAAATATCTAAAGCCTCATCTGGTAAGTGCCACCAAGATTACGCTGAATTCTTACCGCTAATCATTCTGTACCCGATCTGTAGCTTGGTGTCAACGGATATGCCTTCATCGTTACAAATAATGGCTACATTATAACGCACCCAGATTTCCGTCCAGTTGTAAGTATTGTAAATTATTGGCGAATATTAACTACAGAAGGAAAGGATCATTCAACAGTCACAATAAGTTGGAATTCTACATCATCTGTCAAGCTACGCGAAACTAAACGCGAGCAGATGCCCTCGGTCTCTCGTTCCTACACCCAAACTATCGTAGTCAGAAAAGATATTATTATTGGCAAAAAGAGGCTTTTTCTTGTCCTAAAGCGTCAAATGCACAAATAAAAGCTCATTTTTAAGAATGTTAAAATGTTTGTATGTGTGGAACAGATCTTTTATGCTTCACAGCGGCTGACGCCGTCTAGATACAGCTTATTTGCAAAGTGACTCCTATTTTGTACTCTCGCTCTCTCTTATATTGCTGTGGCATATATGATATACACAAACTTGCCTTTCGCTTGAGTAAATGCTGTACCAGTATGGGAGGATAGCACATTTTTTGTTACTTTTAAGTTCGTTCGTTTAGTGCAATGAATTAGAATGTCAAAAGATGTGCTGAAAATTTATTTTGGTTATATTAGAAGATTTGGAAGAAAGTTGACATAAGACTGCGAAACTATTGTTGGTGAGAACAAAAATTAAAGAAATTTAAGAACTTTTTAGTTCAAATATTTTGTAACAGTGGCAAGGATCGATGAACGTAGAGGCGAACGAACTGAAAATTTTAAAGCTTCTATAATTCATCACGTTCGTTCGTTCATTCGTTGAACGAATGCTTACACTGATTGAGGGACGCAAATGATTCGCAAAGCAATAAAAAGCACATTTGAGCAGATTCTCAAATTGACTCTCAACATTAACATGAGCTGGTCGGTGTTAAGTCAGACCAGACCATGTGACATTTTTATGATTTCGAGAAAAATGAACTTGAAGTTCAGTGTTCTCCAATTTTCGAAACTTTCAATAATTTTGTTCAGTGTTGTACCCAGAAATGTTGGCTACTCTCCTATAATACTGTGACGCATGATGATTGTAAAAATCATCTAGTGTCCTGCCCAAAACAGATACAGTAGAACCCCGATTATCCACGGAATAGTCTGGCTAGGTCACCGCGAACCACGAGAATCGCGGATAATGCAATAAATGACTAAAAAAGAGATGCAAACACAATATATAAATAATGTGAAAGTCATGACCAAAACAAAAATGCAAAATCCTACACCTCACTGATAATTTCCGGGAAAGTCCATAGCATTACTATGGAACTCGCTTTCGCGGATAAACCGCATCGCGGATCATCCGCTCGCGGATAATCGAGGTTTCACTGTACCTATTTGGCTTCCTACGTGGCGTACATGGTCTACTCTGACTGAACCAACCACTTTTGACGTAGAACTACGTCTTTCAGGAGGGGTGCCAAATCAGGAAACAGATCACGTTTTTATGAAATAAAGTTAACGTTAATAACCATTTTCACAGAGAACGAATTGTGATGATTTGCATATCAATCGAATCGAAAATTTTCTGAGATTTGTTCAATATGCTGTACATTACAATTCCCTAATCTGTAAACGGTTTAAATTAATGGAAACTGGATGCATTCCTATTTTACTATCCATTTATTCTGTCGATTTGTGTGTTTACTTTCCCGTACTGTCAAAGACGAGCAACTAGTAAATTCGTTTCTGTCCGTTTTCAACTTATCTGGTATAAAAAAGCCATCCGCAATTTGAAACAACACCACTTCTCGTTTGGTGGCCATCGGAGCAACATCGTTGCCGGTGAACGTCGAGCGGGAATAGATTGTCTTTCTTAAGACAGATGAAGGAGGAGTATGAAGTAGAGTTTCATAAGAGCACTTCTTAGGGCTAGAGGTGAAGGAACTGAAGAAGTTTAAAACCAACTATGGAATGGAATGGAATAATACCACAGTTGCGAGCAAACTAGCAAGCACAACACGAAAAGCGAACATCATTTATGCCTAATGTCTATGAAATAGTTCATTTTGCGATCAATCCCATGAATACCAGAATTTTACACTAATCCGTTCAGTCAGAGTGAACCAAGTTCATTTTTCTTTATTGTAATCAAAATGTGTACCTTCTATGCAAACGGGTTCAAGCATATTTCAACAAGGTACCTAGTTGCTTCAATTATATTCATTGGTGTGAATTCAGTGATTGGAAATTGTTTAAATTCAATACACAACTGATTGATACATGGATCACCCTGTCTGCACATTGCATAGAGTAAAATGTGGTCATCTAACCAACAGCAATGAATAATCCTAAATACACCCGAAATGCACTGCAAGGCATAAAACTTACTAGAATCCGATGATGTGTATAACAAAAAGGCCCCTGATACAGAAACAGTCGCTGACAAAATCTAACATTTCCTCGTTCTCAACAATGCGTGACTTGTATACATTCGCTATTGTTAATAGCACATGGTCCGCTCTGGCCGCATACTATGAGGAGTTTTTCGTTGATCATTCATAACAATTTCGATCCGTTATTTCTGCTGTATACATGAATTTCCAAAGCTGATAAATGTGGTATGTAGCTTACGAAATGCTCAATCTAATACAATCAAGAACTCGATATTTTGACGTAAATGTCTTTACGATGGTTAGATACTCCTCTTTCTTCTCTAAGGGGGGGTTGCCATACAAATGAAACACGAATTTCTGCATTACTCGAGAATTATTCAAGCAAATGAACCGAATTGGGCATATTGAGGTTTTAGGGTGCAATAAACGTTTCTATGATGGTTAGACTCTCCACCTCCTTCTCTTAGGGGGGGGGGTGGCTGCCATACAAATGAAACAAAAATTTCTGAATTACTCGAGAATTAATCAAGCAAACGAAACCAAATTTGGCATGTGGAAGTTTTAGGATGCAATAAATATTTCTATGATGGTTAGACACTCCTCCCGCTCTCTAAGGGTGGACTGTCATACAAATGAAACACAAATTTCTGCATAACTCGAAAGCTAATCAAGAACAATTTGGGATGTGAGGGTTTTCGGGTATGAGAAATGTTTCTAGAATGGTATGACACCCCTCCCTCCTCTGGAATGGAGAGGGGGTTCCATAAAAATATTACACATATTTCAACCAAAAATATTCCTGTCAAATATGACAATTGAAAATTTTCGGAAAACTCTGAAGGAAAAAAGGGAAAGTTCGGAAAATTAAATTCCCATATGTTCTACAATTACATAGAGACAAATGCTGTTAGTCCATTTGATGTTTGCGCTAGCGAAATTGATCTTTGTTCGAAGCTGGAAATGGATTTTCATGTGATGAAACGCACTCCTATATCTTCTTCTATCTATACCAAAAAAAGGATCGCCAGATGTGTTGATAAGTGCAGAACTCGAGGAAAGAATTTCCGATTTAGGGCTGTCTTTATTATATCATATTTTCTGTATAAAACATTTATTTCATGTATCGGAGAAACATTATTTACAAGTGGTTGAAAAATCTTGAACAAGAATTGTATCTGAAAATAATCTGATATTATAATGATGAGTTTTGTGTGAAATACTACGAAATTTATAGTAAAAAGTAAATTCGACGGAAACGAATAGAAGATCAATCAATGAACAGTTCTGCGATTGGACCCTTGAACTTGCTCATAGTAAGAAAACGTGAATGTTCGAAGGTATTGATAACAAAAAACAAATTCTTGGCAGGACGAAGCTTGCCGGGTCAGCTAATATAGTGTATTTATTACATATTCCGCTTGAGGTGGAAACGAACCCCATAATATGCAACATTCAGGTGTAATGAAGATTTTCCCAGGATTCTCAGTTTAAAAGTACGTTTGAGAAACATATTCCGGTCTGCACAACGACGAGCATATACAAAAGTACTCAACACCAAAAACTACTCCCGACTTGCATGTATTTGCAAAGCGGAGAATAGCGAATTGTAATGTATAGCATATCAAACAAATCTTAGAGAATTTCCGATTCGATTGAAAAATCCAAAATCGAAAATGAGAATTCGTTCACAGTGAAAATAGTTATTAACGTTAACTTAATTTCATAAAAAAGTGACCTGTTTTCTGATTTTGCACCTTTCCTGAAAGTCTACGTCAAAAAATGCTTTGAAACAGACTATTGAAATCACAAAAAATCTTGAGATTGGGCTGGGATAGACTGTACAATTCGTAGTTGCTCTCCGTGATTGACCTGAACCAGCGAAATTGCACAAAGAACACACTGAATGATGTTTGGGAGTAGCAAACCATTCTCTGTGTGCAAGTATCTTGATTTAGAACAATGGTGAAAACTGATATATGAACAGATTTTATAGGGTCTACGGTGGAAACGGGATTCGGGCTCGGGATAGCCCGGACGGAATACTCGTAAACTATCTTAGCATCAGCCATGTCCTTACAATCACCAGGGGGAGGGAAGGTATTTTAGTATGAAATCCGCCCCCAAAGGCCAGAAGGGTCGCCTCTATAGCTTGGTTCCCTAGCTATTATCAAGGTGGGATAGTTGTTAGTGGGGGGAGGTATCCATCCAAGGATGGGTAGTATTCTTTATTTTTTCTCAGAAATAAGTCATCAGAAGTGTTCCAAGTTATATCCCAACATGATCGTAGGTTGTTATCAACCCATCTGACAATGTCTTCGGGCGGGGGGATATCTGTCCATAGATCAGAAGTTCTTCCCTATTTGGCAAGACGATCAGCTAGTTCATTTCCTTGAATTCCGCAGTGTCCCGGGATCCAACAAAAAGTGATGTCCTTTCCCTTGATTCCAACTTCGATGCTTTGAATCCAGGGGTGCTTATTTTCGCCACTCTGGAGTGCAAGCAAGGAGCTATATGAATCAGAGAAAATCACCGCTTTCCTGTTGTCATCACATAGTGATATCGCAACAAGGAGGGCAGCTATTTCTGCTGAGAAAATTGAACAAATGGATGGTAATTGGAAATTTATTTCAACACTTCGTCCCGCCCAAAATTTATTTTTCGTTATTACATCCACGTTTTCTTACTAAGCGCTGTTCATAGGCCCAATCGCAGAATTATTCATTGATTGATCTTCTAATCTACCCTTTAAAATTACCTTTTACTTTACAATTCCCAGTACTTCTACCAAAACTCGACATTATATAATAATATCAGATTATTTTCCGACAATTCTCGTTCAAGATTTTGCAAACAACATGTTTCTCCGTTACGTTACATGCCAAATTTGATTTTATTTGCTTGATTAATTCTCGAGTTATGCAGAAATTCGTGTTTCATTTGTATGGCAGCCCCCCCTTAGAGAGGGGGGGGGTCTCAAACTATCACGAAAACCTTCCCCGGTCCCAAAAACCCGTACATACCAATTTTCATGTTGATCGGGTCAGTAGTTTCCGAGTCCATAAGAATCAGACAGACAGACAGACCAATACCGGAAATATGTTTGAACAAAGCGGCTAACCTATAGGGAATTCAAATTATACCATTAACGATGGACAATGCGGACTATACGGAACGTTTGATCACAAATTACGGTAGAGAATATTTTACCATGTCAAAGAAACCGCCTTGTTTGATGGAAGCAACAGTGCCAACGTTGAATGTTCACGAATGGCGCAATCGATCGCCGATCAGGTGCAGAATGTTTGTGTACGATTAAATCGCACATAAGCATTGCTGATTTTATACATTGTCAAAGATATATAATGGTGGTGATGAAGCATCTTGCAATTTCAAACGTCTGGGGCCTTACCAAAGAGGGTCCGGAGACGAAGGTTTTTCTCCGCTTCCTGGAGCGAAATTCCTAGAGTCGAATGGAGCAGCATATTGTGGAATCTCAACTAAAATCAACACACTTCCCCCGTGCACCTGAATCTGTTTTCAGAGCCCACAATTTCTGTAAGAACAATTTGGCAACGGCGATTCCTAGTGGATCAAAAATATAGGACATTATCTTTCTCTTCGTTAGAATCTATGAGGGTAACATTAGTTACTTTGAAACGTAATGACTCCAACGTTGGTCCCCAAACAAGCCGAACGTCGACAGTACACCCAAACTAGCGTTGGCTAGAAAAATTTCATCTTTGGCAGAAATGATGCCATTTCGTGTGCTGGAGGGTCAAATGCGCAAATAATGAGCTGTTTCAAAAGCTTAGAAATGGTTTTTATGTATGCGAGCAGACATCTCTTTCTGTTTTCTTTTCTCATTTCATTTGGGATTGTGCCAAAAAGAAAAGTCCATGCGACGTCAATGGGGATCGAACCAAGGCCGGAAGGAATGTAATGCTATATAACACGACTACGCTATCCATATAGCTGCCAGCGTTGTTATATAGAAGCGTGATAATATTACACCTCATCATAAAACGAAAGTGTTTTTCAAGAGGATAAAGAAGAACATGAACGAGAATATATCTTTCTCTGTCTGGGCCGTGTATTTGGCAAACTAAAAAAAAAGCTTTCATATGGAGAAGAATCATTTTACACGCACACACTTACAAAATGGGAAATATGGCAAATTGAGAGTAATCAAGAAAAAAAAGCAAAAAGTCGCAGGAGGGTTATGTCCGAGACACGACCGCATAGTTGACGTAGAATTCTGTTAGGATATCTGTTGATTTTGGATATGTTTGGAGAGTTACATCGTTAAACTCTTTGATTATGATTTGGTGGCAGAACTTCAGAATTTTGCATTCCTGCCCAACATATAACATATTAAAAGCAATATATCCTTATATATTTTCATAATTCAGTTTCAAGACATTTTGAAACCAGCGTACAATACGGTCGACATGATAGAGGTTGAACTGACTGACGATGACCGGGGTCCTCGGGATTTCAATCCTGTGCTGTTTCATGTACGTATATCTACAACTGTTTAATTCTCCTCGAGATCACGTATTCATATCTCTCTCTCAATCCTGTCGTTATTCAGATACGCGAATCTATAATAAATCAATCTACTGGAGCAAAATGGATGCATGTGAAATATCATTTCGATGAAATGGTAAGAAATTTAGAGTTCTGTTTTACGATTTCTTCTAATATAAGAGTAATTGCATTGCAGAAACGAGTGTCTCGTACTCGGCGTCAGTACTACTGGACGCCTATCAAAAATACTCCATTTACTCTGGTAGTAACTTATCCGGAAACGTACGGTGTCAATAGACTCCAGATCCGTACGGAGGATGAAATTCACCGCATACATGCCAAAGGCAGTAATGTCGCCAACTTCTTCAGCGGTACCAATTGGAAGATTCATCCAGATTGGTAAGTACGAATACTTGATACGTTCACCAATGAACTTTCAATTGAAAAACCTTTTTTCTAGGGTATACTGTAAATATTTGAATGAGCCTGCAAACGAATCGTTTCCCACGCCGGAGATAGAGCTTAAGCATTTCCTGGAGCGCATGAAACAGGGTGGCTGGAAATGGCCAGCCCTTCGCACTCCGCCCCCTCCCGAGCACGCCATGTTCTGTAAGTATTTACTAAAATTTGCCAATACTAGTCGCGTTTGTTTCAAGCAACAGCTACAAAAAAAAGCCAGCCAATCGTTTCATCGTCGCGTTTGTCTTCTAAAAAGTACAGCAATACCAATTTGCGAGAACACATCATTTGAAGTTTTCTCTTCTTCATCGCTCCCCCATTTCGGTGTCGATTGTGATGTTCATACAAAACATTCATGTTCATAACTTGATGTCTTCAGAAAAAAAAACAATAACAACAACAACAACAATGTCAGCGCTCATCTCAACAGTAGAAATTATCGAATAACCTCTTTTTTCTTTTTTTCTTCTTTTCGATTAATTTCGGTGTGTACGATAAAATCATCCAACTGAACTCTCCCATGTTATCGTAACCAATTGATCTTCTTCTGTCGCGAAAAACGATTTTTGTGCGCAATGAATGAATGAACGAATGTTGCGATAATCAAACAAAATGAAAACTGAAAATTGCAAATCCGCAGCTAACATTTCGACCAGAATGCCTGAAAAGGACTACTATTACTGTGAGTAAGATTTTCTAGCAAACCACAACAAAAGAAAACAAAACCAGAATCACACACTAAATTTCCAAATCCGCCAGAAAAACCGAAATCAAAATAGTTTGCATTAGTACCAGATAATGACTCGATTCTTCTGTGTTTATTTACACGTTCCTTGAATTGCGAACAAATTTATTCATGTCGATAATGCACTCACCAAAAACAGGAAAAAAAACACACGGAATATTTCGCACGACTTATGGGCAGATCGATTTCGATGCATTGATAAGATGGCTCAAAGAAATGGAAAAAATACACCCTGAAAGCAAATCGAATCCGACCTGCCACTTTTGACTGCACGTTTTTCTTCAGCACCATTTCAGTTCCGAGTCCGGGTATCCTTGGTTACGTAGCGGCCATTCAGAGAGTATTTTTTGTTTGTTTCTATAATTTAATTTATTTCATTTAACTCCTCCCAGTCACGTTTAGTGCCTCAATGTGTGTGAGTCTTATTTTAACGCTAGGTTCGAATTTTGGTTTGTAGTACCTAACTTTCAGTTGACGCTATGATTTGATCCATCGATAGGAGGAATGGTTATTTCCATCTTTTACTTTGGAGGAGATACCTGCGAAGGGCATCTTTTGTATTTGCTCCTTGGTTTTGTAAGCAGCAATATATTCCTATTCGTACGATTTCGTAAAATATTCATTCACTTGCACAGATTTTATGATAATCGTTCATTTGTTAGCTGAGGAGTTGCATATGCAGTCACAAGTCCTACCATCTCGGCCACACATGCAGACATATTGCTGAACTAAACAAGAAAAAAAACGAAGAACACTGACACTATATAGGGGAGATGGGGGTAAGACGGACATGTTAAGGAAAACTTCAATTGTATCACTTGAAACTCATGTTTTCCAAAATTTAAAAGCAGTTTCTTACAGTTAAATATATACTGGTCTTCGAAATAATTTGCCAAATGTTTTATAAAAATGTATTTTCTCATGTTTTTTACTGAAATTAAAACAAGCCGAAAAGTAGATCATTTTTATCGATGCGGGTATAATGGACATGTACTGGGAGTAATATGGACAGGTCAATAATATACGAAGCGTAGAAGTTTATCGCTCGCGAGAGGAATAATTTCGCTCTCTCTCAGTATTTGTGCGTCCAGTAACTGGAATGGAACAGAAAGAGAGCAATATAAAACAGAGTTAAATATTCTTCCCTTCACTTTCCATCATTCATTGGATGTGATCATGGATGTGACTGTCCATTTCAACCCCACCAATGCAATTATTTCAACAATTTAAATTTACCACTTGCGAATGAATTTACTTTTCCGTACATACCTAATATCGCTTCTTTGTCAACTCACAAACCGAAATATAACCATCAGCGAATTGAATTTTGCAATCAAAATGCTTAATATCAAAGCCGCAAAAATTACATCCACACGCGGAATCATGTTTGATTTTCGGTTTTTGTTTCCCTATTCCCTTACGATCAGTATTCATTGCCATAGGATGGTTTAAATATTCTAGAATAGCATGTAGAAGGGGTTCCATCAACAGAAATTTGAAATTCATAATGCAACAATACAAATCAACCACCTGTCCATCATACCCCCACTGTCCCCTAGGTTATCGTAGCTTTATATACACTCCAACTCCAAATGATATTAGTTGATGATGAAACGCTAGCGTCGGACCAACTAGGATCAAGAAGTATAGACATCTCGTTGTTGATTCATCTTGACATACCTTTATTCGTAGCTGTAATTCCTGTCCTCAAGAATGCCAGGACTGGTTTTTGAAGTATGAACACCAGTCATACTTGAACGCAACAAATCGTTTCGGGGGATTCAATTTTAAAAACATATTTAACTCGCTAATGATCGGTCGGACCTTGCTAAAGGACCGTTTCCTAAGTTGCAAAGTAACCACCGCTTCTGGAAGCGGGTCGACGGCCGACTCGAATCGCGTCACCTCGGCTCTTGGAACCGCCTCTGTTCTTTATCCTCGTTAGATAAGGATTTCGCCCCCATAACATTTAACTCAGAATAAATTTCATTACGGAACAATAAATTTATAATGAAAATTGCGCTTTTCCGGCATTTACAGGGTGTTTAAGAACTTCGAATACACTTCAAAGATGTGTTAAAAAAAATTAAAAACAAGATATTCCTTTCTGTGTAAATTTTTATTGAGGCAATTTCTTACGAATCCTGCGCACCCGTAATGGTGCAGAGGGCCAACGTGAAAGATCTCCATCCTGGGCGGCTGCAAGCTATAGCATTGACCTGAACCCAGGTCAGATTCGCGTCGACTTCCTTTTATTTCCTTGTTGAGGCTGCGTCGTCACGAGCTCCTGGCATCAAAATCCTAATATTCAACTCGAGCGTGAAATTCGTGCCGTTGTACGCCAGCGTGACGTGATATGTATCAGCAGAGAACACCTAGAAGCTGCAGGTCTTCGTCAACCGATGCCTGCGGTACATAATTCATGCCTGGTGGCCTCACAACTGGATCTCGATTGTCGAGCTCCATCGTCAGTGTCACCAGAAGCCGATAAATACTGAGATTCGAGAACGCAAGTGGAAGTTGGTCGACCACACACTACGAAACGAAATCTGCAAACAAGCGCTGGATTGGAATCCGGTAGGACATTGCAGCAGAGGCAGATTTCGTTTCCGCTCCTTCGTAGTGTGTGGTCGTCCGTTCCGGAGCGTTCGTTAAGGTCATTCAGCTCAATCTGCATATCGGAGCGCCGTTGTGCTAGTAGCGCAATGTCATCAGCCAGCTCAAGGTCGTTGAGATGCTCCACAGTAACAGGCTGCCAAAGCAGCCCACGGTTCGGTACGTGGTCAATTGCACCCACCATGATCTCGTCCATTACGATAAGGAACTGTACCGTTGATAGTATACATCCTTGCCTTACACCGGCGACTATTCGGATCGGATCGGACAAGGCTCCGTTATGCAGGACTCTGCACGTGAAAGCCTCGTACCGCTTCGATGAGGTTGACGATTTTATCTGGGACTCCCTTGCGGACTCTTCACTAAAACCCCCTGCATCCAGTCGGCCGGAAATGTCGTGGTGTCCCAGATATTCGAAAATAGTTGATGCAGCATTCGTGCCGATAGCATGGGATCAGCTTTGAGCATCTCTGCTGATATGCGATCGACCCCGGGAGCTTTGTTGGATTTCATACACCGGGCGGCGGTTTCGATCTCGCGCGAATATCCTTTGCATGTCGTATGTTGAATCGCCGTCCAAGCCTCTCCACCTGTCGCTGGATCCGTGCAATGCGCAGGCGGACCTCGCCAACCAGAAGGTAATGGTCAGACGCGATGACGGCGCTGCGTTTATTCCGAACATCAAGAAGATTCCGTCTTCATTTTCGACTGATGCAAATGTAATCGTTTTGATTTTCGGTATGGCCATCACGGGAGATCCACGTGACTTTATGCACTGGTCGATGGGGAAAGAGCAAACCCCCAATGACCATGCCGTTGTTGCCACAAAGTTCTGCAAACAGCTCGCCGTTCTCGCTCATTTCTCCGAGACCATGGCGTCTCATGGCGCGTTCATAGTCCGTGTTGTCAGGGCCGATTTTCGCGTTGAAGTCGCCGGTGTAGCCACCCTTTTGAACCTTACCCACGATGGTTCAGTTGGCTGTAAAAGTTCTCCTAGTCCTGTAGCTCGGCAGCATCCGTTGGCGCATAACATTGGATTATGGTTAGTTGCGAACCCGTGTTCTGGATCTGGCAACGTTGATCCTCTCGTTGATAGGTTCCCACTTGATGAGCGCAACCTGTGCTTGAGCGCTAAACAGGAAACCAACTCCACGGTGCCGGGGAACGTTTCCACCTCGAATGCCAGAGTATAATAGTACCTGTCCCAACAGTAGCTTCTGTTCTCCAAAGTTAGACCAACGGACATCGCTCAGCCGCAGGATTTCGAGCTTCATGCGTCGCGCCTCGCTGGCAAGTTGTGCCAGCTTTCCTCGCTGAGCTGAAGTTAAAACATTCCATGTTCCAATTCATGTCCTTTGTTTTGCGCTAAAAGTCGTTGCCGTAAAATCAGTTCGTGATCTTTCATTATTGGTTTCTGTAACTTAGGTAGTTCTGGATCAGTAGATTGTTAGCCAAAGGTTGGTCGATGACGCTGCCATCTTAGGTTTTGTTGGCGGGAGTTGCATTTCTTATCCAGTCGCTCGATGCCAGCAGACGCTGTTTGGCTCCTCCTGGAGTACTGACGCACCGGTGTGGGCTAGACGTTTAAGGCGACGTCTACTCGCATTTTAAGAGTAAGATTGGGGATTGAGGCATTTCATGGAGATTTTGTAGAGCCCACTACGCATCCCACCGCGCCCTACCTATGCTATTTTTTGAGAACTTTTACGACATTTTAGCTGCTATATTATTAGATGGTTTTGAAGATTACCGCGGTGGAAGCACAAGGATCGCCTAGATCACTGTATCATCTGAGGCAGTACTTCCATTGCTTGTATCATCGCAAGCATCCGTGGCCGTATAGTCAGAGAAAAAACTTTCACTCTCATTGTCACTGACTTGTACCTCGAACACATCGGGTGGCAGATCTCTTAGACATAATTAGTTGGTGGTACCTGGATGGCAGATTATCTCTTCGTCATTCGAAATAATGCTGCACTCAAGCTCAGGAACAGGAATGGTAAGACCCCCATTGATAAAATTTAACATTCTTGGCATCGAAATGGATACCATCGCTTGGCTTCCGAAGATTCCTACGTGTGAAAGATTGAATTAACAAGAAACGGACAGATCGTTTTTGTCTGTATAAATAAAAATGGAAGGCCACATGCGTTGGTAAGCGCAAAACCCGAGAAAGGAATGGTTCGATTTGAGCCGTCTTTATTTTGTTGTATTTGTCTCTTCCCGTAAATGTAGTGGCGACTTTGAAGGAAGGTCGGTATTCTACAATTGCATCATGATAAGCGTTGTTAGTCCATTCGATGTTTGCGCTAACGGAATTGATCTTTGTTCGTAAGTAAAAATTAATTTTTAGGCGAAATAACGCACTCATATATATTCTACCTATAGAGGGGAAGTGTCTAAAACGCGCCTGCCGGGTAATTTGATCCGCCTGATTTTCTCGTAAACCAGAAATAGAAATGCAATGTTTATAGCCAATCGTGCTAGTCAATGATAGAATCCTATCATGCAAGTTTTACATTTATAACATGCTTTAAAAAAATAAGAAAAATCATTTTCTTTGGAAGCGATTTTCGATGTAATTTTCCACATTATTTCTATAAGGTTTTTGATCAAGAGGCGATAACTGTGAGTCATATTTATTGAGTCGAGTTCACAGTAGATATTTCAGATGAAGAAAACGGTAAGAAAGGATTCGTTTCCTTCTCAATTTGATGTTTTCCGCATCAGCTTACCATCGGACAGTACGGCATACCCTCGATCGGGGCAATTTGCTCGCTTTCGGCCGTGAACATTCTCACGAGAGAAATAGCTTGTATGCTCACCAGATGATGCCAGATGATTTTTTCAAATATCTCTGCATGACACGTATAAATGTCTTCAAATGTAATCATAATGAACAAAAATGAGCAAACCATCACGATATTTCTAAATCATGTTCGATAAATCACACAAACTTGTTTGTTTTCACATACTTTGAAATGACCTCAGTATGTTTTCACAAAATTAAATGTCTTCAAAAGGAAAACATGTCTTCACATCTGGCCTCTATATTATGTGCTCAGAGAAAGTAGAAAAAAAGGGGGGAATGAAGAATTAATGCACGAATACTGGGAAAACACGCTCACTGGAGAAACGGTTTCTTCTCTTCGCTGGTGGGCATGAAGTGAATAGATTGATGGAATCTGGAATTCTGAGCACACCACACAAGTTAGTTCTGGCAGTATCCAACTGCGTTATGATTGGCTCACCTTACCACTTTGAACTTTCAATGTAAGTGGGTAAGATTAATTTTGTTCTCTCGTCTTCCATCTAGAATAATTTTTGACTCGCAGCACGAAAAGCAGTGAAACTCTCTCCACCCGAAGAAGTCTACTTCATAATCAAATGGCTATCGAAAATTTTTTATAGCGATCACTGAACGTATTGCTACAAAATAAAAAAACGCGTACGAATTGTAAGTGGACCATGCTTCAATCTGTGATTGACCGAATTTTTCTACATTTTTCGTAGAGATCAAAAATCAAAGAATGTCTAAGAATGTTTATCAGCGAGTTGGTAGAACCCAAAAATCCTGGAGAAAAGTATGCATTTCATTGCATATTTATTCCATAACCTATTATTCAAAGTTTCCCCCTAAAACGGCCCATTATCTTTTGCACCAGCTCTCGTTAGCTCTCGGTTGGCATTCAAATTCCCTTTTCCGTTGAACACCTTCACAACGCTTATAGTTCCACAGTTTACCTCTAGTTTGCCTTTGACAATCGACCAGTAATCCTCAATCAGCCTTTGATTGGCTCGGATATCATTTCTTGGATTTCTGCATTCCCGTAGGCGAATGGCGTGACTTTAGTTTGTCACTAGGCGAGATTTGAAGTCGTGTGCTCGTATGTTATCGACTCGGGTATCAAAAAGAAGTTGAAAAGTAAAGGTAGCTTCCACAATGAAGCGAGAAACTTTGCTATCTCACGTCACTCGCCGCGCGGAATAAGGGGGACTATAACGCATTAAAGGACTAAAAATGAGGTGCAAACACGAAAATCTTTCTTTTAGCATGAAATATGAAATCATGAAGACTATTATCAATACAGAAATGATTTAACTATTCATCTGTATGATCATGTACACCAGTAAACCAAAAAGAACAAAAGAGCAAAATCCTACCTCTCACTGACGAATTTCGGGAAGGCCTATATAATTACTATGGTACTCCCTTTCGCGGATAACCCGCACCTCTATTATAGAGATTCTACTGTATATGCAAATGAACCCATTCTGATACTATAAAATAAATAATAAATTCATAATTTTTCATAAGATCTTCTTCTTCTTAGTTTTTAAAAGGCATTAAACTTTGCAGTAATTTTAGTAATATTAGTGAAAAATTTAAAGGATTAAAGGCGAATGAACTGCGAAGTTTAAAGTCTCTTGAAGTCAAAAAAAGAAGAAAAACTCAGAAGACAGAATAAACACGACTTCTAATAAAGCCAATTTGCTTTGTTTTCACAAAGCCGATCGTTTGAATGAATATTACGATAAGGATACATAGAGATTAACGTTACAGTTCATAAGCTTTAAATATAGGCGCAATTCAAATATTTTCTTGATCCAAAAATGGAAATGGAAAAATGTCCACGTGTACAAGAGGGGAGGGGTTTAGTAAATGTCCACGGAGGGGGAGGGGGGAGTCTAAAATCGTGCTTTTTCTGTCAACGTGGTATGTGGACAGCCCCTTATAAGCATATTACACTTCTGCTGGGTCATTTAACACCGTATGATTGGAAAATAAAGAATCTGAACGCCTTACAAAATAAAATTCGTAGCACTTTTGTTATTCAGTATCTAAAATACAGAACGATTGCAGATGACTGAGGGTTAACTAATCTACGTACTGGCGTAGTTGTTACCTTAATTTTTGAGAGCACGATCAAGATAAACCCATTCTCGCTTGGAGGGTGCGTATTACACACTTCTCCTATATAAATAATAATGGAAGGTCAAATGTGCGCGGCACCCGAGGAAGGAAAGGTACGACTTGAGCCTTTTTTTAAAAATAATATTCTCTGTATCAAATATGTATTCCAAGCAACGGAGAAACATTTATTTGCAAGTGATTGAAGAATCATGAACGAGAATTTTGTCTGAAAAAAAAATTATATTATTATGACGAATTTTGATAGAAGTGCTAACAAAATTATAGAAAAGGAAATTGAAAAGGGTCAAAGGGTAATTAATCAATGAAGAGCGATTGGACCGAACGTTCGTTTAGTAAGAAAACGTGAATGTTTGAAAGTATTCATATCCATCCACTTTGGACGGGATGAAGTTCGAGATGAAATTGAAGATTTGTCTTCAAATACAAGCAATCTGCAATACTCGATCAAATTCTGAAGATTTAAGACTTGTTGTAGATCTGACATCACTTCAAGAAAACGAGAGACATGAACGAACCTTGAGCGTGAAAAAATTTGGATCCTCTATACCGGATGGCGCATTGCACCGAGTTGTGGAATCATTCTGTAAACTATTTCTGGAGCGAATTGTGTCTCTCGGATCGAAGGAAAATATGTCCAAGAAAGCCTCTAAGTGATCACGAAAATCACAAAGACCAATGACATCAACGACCATTAAGTTTATGATAAAAATTATAAGGTTTAGATAACGACACGAGTATTCTCTTCATTCGCAATGCGGCAGTTTTACTTATCGACGTATTCATTCAACCAATTCAGCTTCAGCTTCATTCATAATCTTTTTGTGAAATCCGGTAAATCAATTTGCAGACATTTTTCAGATGTTAGTTTATAATAAAGAAATGGCACATCAAAATAAGCACAAGACAAATGACTGCTGTCAAAATGGTGCACGCATCAAACGAGTGTTGTCAACATGAAGTTCTATACCTCTGAAAAACAAACCCATTACTTATAGTGAATACCCTTGACACAGTTTAGCCGCTAGCGATAGGTAGTTATTCACACGATCGCACACCAAGTCACTCACCAGGACACCACAAACCACACAATAGTCCAATTTTCAACCCAGCTCATCCACTTCAGTGTGTATACTCTCCGTCTGTGTCGTACCAGCAACCGTTTGGTCCACGTGTGCAACATAGCCTCTAAATCTTGTGATTGAACTTTTGCAGTTTCTAATACGCATGCACCTTCCAGAATTTCGTTCACAGCGCACTTGATGTTGTTGAGTAGTTCTCTCATCTGTTTGCCTTTTCTACCACCAACCACCACCACTCATAGTCACCACCACCACAATCCGCCCGCCTTTTATGCACCTGACCACCTTGTTTAGTTTCCCACCTCACCCGGATACCGCAGCTAGAAGATTATGTTTTGTTTTGATGTGTTTATCAAAACTCACCATTTAGTGAGAGCACTTCTACTAAGTCCATTTGAACAAACCATAAATGGGTTCAATTACTCTCTGCTTCTTTCCACATGGCTCCATCCATTCAGGTGATCGAAACCTCATGCAAGCGCTGGTGTACGATGCCAAGGTGACGGAATGGTTCTCGAAGAATACCAGCGGAGGAAGTGGCAATAAGGACGAGAAAGGAGGGTAAGTATCGCTTGTTGAGCTACCTCGACAAGATCATCTCAAACCCCCCTATAAAACCCTCTTTCTTTTCCAAGAGCAGCAGATTGCTTTACTGTTAACAAAGATGCAAATTCAGCTTAACCGATACCAATTACACTAGATACATATAACCGCATTTACCTTTTTTTTCTTTCCCATTTTTGAACGACCCACATTTCACGCACCGGTAATTTATTTAAATGTGCACACATATTTTTGTTCTAACCACTATTGTTCTGATCTGTACGCTTGATGGCTGCGAATGGTTCGCGCAAAACCACACGAATTTTTGTTTCATTTTTCCCTTCAATTTATCGCTCGATGGAATAGCCCTAGCCCAATCGCTGTTTTAATGGGTTTATTGCCAAGGTAATTCAAACACTAGGTGGACACTCATTAAACCGAATGGATAGTAGCGTGACTTTGTGATGGGAATGACATCAACTTCGATGTTGACTGTTTGTTGGTTCAAAGTGTGTCTAAAGGTATTTTAATGCGCCCTTTTTCTCCCTTTGTGCTGCCCAGGAATGAATTCAAACAGCGCTTTGGGATAACCGTATCTTTCCTGGCCACCCACAGTGGCCTAACCAGGTGGCAGGACCATATGAACACAGGGGACGAATCGAAGCAGGCAGAGTAAGCCAAATTATATTGCACTGTAAACGCAATTTGTGACCCTTTTATCCCTTAGACCCGATTTCAGCGAAACGAATAACCGAGCAATTGACGAAATTTGGTATAAACGGGCCGTTGAACTGTACTACAACAATAAGAACAAGAAAACACCAGACGGGAAAGCCAAAGAGGACGGGGACAAGAACAGTTACGTGTACTCTGTTCCCTTCGACGCGGGAAATCGGAACGATACGCTGGTGACCGCAAGCACTGCTATATTCCATACCGACAGTGCCAAGGAGACGCCAGTAGCGGTGGTTGGTTTTCAGTTTCACCACTCCGCGATGTATACCCTGTTCAAGAACATCACCAGCCAGTGCTTGCATGGTGACTACCAGTGCGAGAAGACATGCTTCACCGGAGATTTCCAGTGCTACGTGATCGATAACAACGGATTCGTGGTTATCAGCGAGGAGCTCAAAGAAACGGGAGCTTTCTTTGGCGAGGTTAACGCCGGTTTCATGCAGCGGTTGATTGATGATGGCATTTTCAAAAATGTCACCATATACGACTATCAGGCGGTGTGCTTCATGGCCAAGAGTATCATCAATCTGGGAAATATTTTACAGACGGTAAACTGAGCTTGCGCGGCTGAAGGAATAATGCATTTGACGGATGTTTCTATCTCCATTCTAGCCATTGAAACTCATCTGGTGGTTCCTTACGAATGCAGTGTCGTACGTATTGTGGGTTGTAGTGCAGATATTCATAACAATCGTGCAGGCTTATGATGAAGGTAATTTTTTATCGAATAATGTCTTATTTCATTAAGCCAATATCTTTGAAATGCGAATGTTTGAAGGAAAAACTCCGTTTGAATTCTTGAATATATTTTTCTCGACCTATTTCGTGGAGGTTCGCAGGGGGGGACTGCATTCGACCGCTATCGATCGGAATATATAATAAGCAGCGAAAGTGAAACCCAGTGAAAAGCCGGTTTTTGACATAGTAGTCTTTGATTTATATGCTGGGAACTATGCTGGCGAAATTGAAAATGATACATATATGATGATACTGTTATCGCCTTCTATTCCTACAGAGGGTTGAGCAAGACGAGTTATCTGAAAGACACTTAATTATTTTCTCAGAAACCAATCTAGCAAAAAAAACTGACCTTATTTACAGATATAAATTTAAAAAAAAAACTTTATCAAAATGCAAACCAATATTCAGTCTTTTACGTACCAGAGCCGTTACGGTCCCGAAAAGGCCTTGAATTCCTACCTTCTGCCTAGTTTCGGATCGATAATCAATATCCCAAACCAGAGTAGTCAGGAATATTTCCTTTACGAAAAATTCCTTAACTAGCCCTTAGAAAACATTTACTTTAAATCCATATTTTACGTGACGCGCGCGAGGCTCAAACATTTTTTTTAGATCACTTCTACAAACATCAAAATAAAAATAATTTAGAATTTTTATCTTTATCTCATTCATACAAAACACTTACCAGTTCAAAAACTTTGCGGTTGGTTAAGTGAGTAAACTTAACATCATTTTCTCATCAATAAATAGACATAAAACTCAGTAATTGTCAAGTGTAATAAAGAATTATTAATACAATAATACTTTCTACTGAAATATTAGTCATTCTAATAACAAGTTGATTGTCAACCCCAAGAAAACTTCCTGGGTATCGACCACTTTGGGAATCCCTGGTGTAGTACATCTGCAGCAATCGTTTGCTTTGCTAAATTCATTTATTCCCAAATGTTTTGCCCAAATTCGGATTGAAAGTTGGACTCCGCCAACGGAAATTCTTTAAGTTGGCACTCCGCCACCGAGCAATACAGTTTTCTTATAAATATTGCGTCTCCATCGAATTGAAAAAAAAAATTGAAGTGCCACGCTGCTCCATAAAATTTGAATGTTCAAATTTAAGGGGGTATTCTAGTGTAGAAGCACGAATTTTAGACGTTATTTCATGCTCCGAAAAAAAGAAACATAGAATAATTTCATTATCCATTTTATCATTATTTATTATCTATCTTTTAACAATAAAACAAAAATTGAAAATAAAAAAATATTCATAATTAGTATAGTTACAAGCTGATGAAGCTAGGGCAGGTGTTCTCAAACTGTTTTGGGCAAGAGACCACTTTTCCAGAATTAAGTCATACCTTAGACCCCCATAGCCAAATTTCCTTGAAAATCATATCTTTAGTTTTTTTTTCATACTGAATAATTATCAGTTTGAAAACATTGCAGATGGTTAAATAAATAAACTTGACATCATTTTCTCACGGAGGCGATCTGGCGTAGTAGTAACATCCGCACCTCTCACGCAGAATCCCGAGTTCAATTCACACTCTCGACATTCTTCCAAAAAATGAAAGTAATGTGACAAACCAGCCAACAGTCTTGAAAGTGACTATAATACAGTAAAAAAATATTTTCTCATCATATTGAACAAAATAAATAGTGATAAAATTTAGTAAATATCAAGTGTGATAAATAATTATCAATACAAATCACTCACAACCTATAAAAACATTCTAATCGCAAGCCAATCTATTCATAACTTCCAAAATATCAAAATACGGTTCAATATTGGTTAGCTAAAGCCTTAAATCTTCGCGTTCGTTGATTTTCAAAATTCTCTTTCGCGTTGTTTGTGACCATAATGAAGCCTTCTTCGACAATGTATGATGATGGAAAAACGAGAAGATATTTTTCAGCAATGTCTTACATCGCAGGATACTGTTTTCCAATGTTTCGTTATAACTAGAACATATGACAACCTTTGATTGTACTCCTGCTTGAGCTCCTCATCTGTGTTGTTGATAATCAACTTTTCTTGCATGATCGCCTTGGCTCTTTCCATGGATGTGATATAGTACTGATTTATTATCCATTGAAGAATTTGAAAATTTTGAAGATCTAAAAATATTTTAGTAAAATCCTTGCTTCCAAGTGAGTGACATATGATAATATAACATGGTCCTGAAGCTTTTGTGATAATTTTGACAAATGCGGAAACTGTGAATGTTCTCTACTGCTTAAATTTTGTTTTGAAAGTTTTGTCAGGAGGGTCGATATTATTGATATTGTTTCAATCAAGTTGAAATCGTCACCTTGCAGCTGAAACACAAATTCAAAAAAGCTGAGAATTTTGCTATGCAAGAGACTCTTGGAACTCCAGCGTGTTGAAATAACAGAGTAATGATTTCGTCGTTTTTCTCATATAACTGAACAAATAATCGAGTGTTCAAAGAAAGTTCGAAGGTTTTTGATAGCACTCATAACATATAATAAAGACTGATGCGATCTAGGGCTCAAATTTTTTGCTACTAAATGCGGTCTGTGAAGCACGAAGTGAATGGCCACTACCTTACGCAGTTGTAACTTTGAGTGAGCTGTAAAACCACGATGACGTCCAACCATTAATGGTGCACTATCAGTCTCAATGTTCTTCCATGGAATAGCTTTTTCGGTAAAACAACCGATCGATTCTCCTCTGGTATCAGTCTTCATATATGTAGCTAAAATCATTCCTTGGCACATATTTTCTTCTTTAATGTATCGAACATACCCTAACAACAAAGCTTCATTGCTGGGTAATGTAGATTCGTCCAGCTGGAGAGAAAATCTGTTGGTCTATAATACATTGAATAACATTTCTCCCTTTTCGCGACCCATCTCAAGTTTCCTGAAATAATTTTGAAAAAAAAATTGTTTCGCCATGCACATAGTTGACCAAGCATTTTGTAAATTCTTTCTTCAATCACTTTATTCTAGTTCACTTCATTTAGCTATGTAAATAAAATTAAATTAGAAGTTGAGTACATTATCATTCAAGATCCAACGTGTTTCAGAACGCTTATGAACTAGCAACCTAAGGGCAAGCTTGTTATACAGTAAAATATCAGGAGCATGTTAGAACTTGAATTTGATGATGACTTTCTTCGTGTTAAATCAAGTATATGTTTAAAATACAGAGAAATGTTGAACATGCCTTAATAATTCGTACGCTCAAACGAATTATCTTGCACGAGCCTGTTCACGTTTTTTACCTGCCGATTTTTTTATCTTGTACTTTTTGTACTTTTTTATTTTCATCTTGTGCACACTCATTGTCGTGTTGAGTTTTAAAATGTACAGAAAAAAAATTTCTACTAAGATATTAGTAATTCTCAGGGTTGCCACATCTACAGAATGTTCTGTATTTTAACAGATTTTTCGCCAAATTTGTTTAATTTATTACAGTTCATTTTCTCTGTCTACCTTCTTACTAATAAACTTTGTTTTTTTCTGTCATTGAGTCATGAAGATATGTACTTTGATTTATAAAAATGTTGAACCATATGAAATGTAACCTCACTTTACCATTCCTGCTAATGATGTTTTTGGGACACTTTTTGATAACTGCACATTCATCAGCGTGTGTTGAGTGAATATTATCGCTTCACAATGCCAACAAAACAATGTTCTGAAATCGGTTGGCTTCCACAATGATAGACTTTATTTTGGAAGCAAAAAACTACGTATCAGATCAAGGATGAGCGTCAAGGAGGACCCCAGGGGGTATAGATATCGACCACTTTGAGAAACCCTGATCTAAACGAAAAGTCCACTGTTGGTGCGATGAAACCAACTCAACGTGTTAATCTTCGGATACATTGGAAGCGCTATTTAACAGTCTGCCAAACAAAAATTTTTTTTTGGGGGTTCATCCATTTAATGAAATCAAGATGATCAAATTGTAATACTGAAATATATTGATACCGCGGGACATTTTTGCTTATTTTGCCAAATGCGGGACGTTTCGCAGGACGTAATCTAACGCGGGAAATTTTGTTGAAATGCGGGACGTCTGGTCAGTTTAAAGTAGGGGGAATTTTTGTTCCCATCGAAATGTGTTCCCTAACACAGACTTCAAAAGCATGGTTCCTGACCTGTCATAACCTATTACAATGCATGAATTGGTGTTACATGGCATTTGTTCAAATACTTTACTTAAAAATCAAATATGTTAAGTTCAAATCATTCAATCAATAATTTAATCTGTTTGTATTGATTACTAAACCAATGGTAGTCCCACGTCAATCTTGCGCTTATATCATAAATATAACTCACCCATTTTTATTTTATTATTTTATTTATCGGTACTGGAGTATAGAAAAGTATAGTAAGGAGTATAAAGACATAGAAAAATATCCCACCAGTGGTAGATCTTCTTGTTCGCTCATCCCCGATCCAATCCTAGTCAAAAATTCCTCCTCAACACCATTCATGTCCCTTTTAACGCTTACAATCTGGTATGTGGACGTACGCACGGTACCCGAGAACTCGAGTCAAATCCGGTTTCGTCACAGTCCATATCTCATATAGACACTTGGATCCATAGGTAAACATTTATTGAATGGCTCTCTTCAGTAACGTAAACATGTCACCATCAAGTATGTGAAAGCAGGCATGCAAAGAATCATCTCCTGATCCGCTCGATTTTTTTGTTTATAGCGAAGAGTAGAAACCCGTATAACGGGTGTTAAATAAAAAATGAGAATTTTTTCAATACCTTTCAGTAACTCAAATAAAGAGCGTAAAATTTTCTTTCTTCAAGAAAATTGCTCTTTGGGCTCCCTAGAAACAGTAGGCGTGTTTGGTTTTGCTAGTTTGAATTTAGTCAATGCAAAGATGGCGTCGAAACAGCACGTGCTCCGCGAACGCATTGTACGGTTCTACGAAACGCATTTCCAGCAAGGAAAAAAGTTCACGGTGGCACATTTTAAGGAAGATAATGTACCTGTCAGTACGGTATATCGTATCCTGGGTTCCCTGAACGTAGAGCGGAAGGTCGGAAGTGGTCGTCCGGTGACGATAATGACGAAGCAGAGGAAGACATCGTTCAAGAAGCTGTCTGACAACAAGGACGCAACCAGCCTGCGTGACGCCGGTCGGAAATATGGCTGCTCCCACGTATTGATCCATCGGAATCGTCTGCAGGAGGAAGACGAGGTCGCCGGAGTACACGGAGGAGCAGATTGAGAAGGTTAAATCACAGTGTCGGTGGATGACCAAAAAATACCGCGGGACGTCTTACGTTCTGGACGACGAAAGCTATTTTCCGCTGTCAAAAACGCATATTCCAGGAAATGATAATTACTACTCCAGCGACAAGTCATCCACACCGCCTGAAGTGAAATACAAGTTCAAGCACAAGTTTGAAAAAAAGGTTATGTTGTACATCGCCATCTCCGACCGGGGCATTTCAAAGCCTTGGTTTAAGCCGAGCGGTTTAATAGCCGAGCGGGTTAATAGAAGCGTTTTATTTGGATCTTTTGTTTGTATTGATGTCACTATTGATCAATTGTCATCATTAGTTCAGGGTGGTTCTACTTAAAACACATGAAAAATGAATAATCGAGGTAGGGTCATCATGAAAAGTATGACATACTTTTACTACATGCAACTTTTACTACATTGAAACATGCAATAAAAGACAATTACTCCGGATATCACTTTAAAATGCATTGAACTGTTGTACTAAACTTTATTTCAATAACTCTTTTGCGAAAGGTTTGGTGGCTCTGAAAAGCGCCAATGGATTCGCGAGAACAAATTGTCTTTTGTGGGAATTTGTGTCCTTATTTTGACAATGCACTCTGCTAGGCAAACTGAATGCAATTTTGCATTTTGTAGTGTATGAATGATGTTTTCGGAAAGCAACACATTTATTTGATTTGACTGGCAATCGCCAGGGGAGAGGCTTACGATTCAATGTTTCGCTTGTATCCAAATCATATTCCGCTGTTACTCTGGTTGCTCCTTTTGGTCGGAACCATTTGAGGAGCACAAATTGGACCAATCAAAACGTGGTATTTAGCGAGTTTGGAAAACGCTTGACATTTCACAAGTATTCAATTGTTTATCTCATGAAAAATGAACAAAACAAATTATTCATTGTGATAGATGCGTAGAAATATTTACTATCAATTGATGCAAACATCTTTGATATCTATCAAGAAATGCTTCAGTTTGATGCATTCGAAATCTTTCATTTTTTTCCTAGATGTTCAGTCTCTAGATTTTCATTTTAAAAAAATCGAAAGTTGAACAAAAACCGGGGATATATTTTGAATGTCTCAAAATTTTGGCGGTGAACGAATATGATTCAATACTCTCATTGACTACATTCACATGAATGTAATCAAAATATTTATGTCTAGCGACTGTCGACTGGCATTGGATGTATTTGTAATACATGCTAAGAAATAGCTACGTAAAATTAATACATATTAGAGATGAACCAGCCTTTGGCTGAACATATCTTTAATAAAGAAAGAAAAAAAATTAATACATATAATGTCCTATTCAAGCTATGTACGACAGTGGCGCTTACGATGGTGGTGCAGATTTGGGTGATCTCGAAGATCCCACTGCGGGTCGCTACAAAGAGCCAGAATTCAATAGAGTTCTGATCAACCGAACCCGTCCGGAGCCGTGCGATCACGTGATCACATTGTATGAGCTGAACAACGACGTTGATCCTGCCGTCTACCGACGGAACGCCCATCAATGCGAGAGGTTAGTTCATATGCTTGCTGAAAAAAGTAACTTCAATAATTATTTATTTCCTACCGCCAGACCGTATGTCGTCCTGCCAATACCATCCAGTAACCTGATTCTGTTAGTGTTGGACCAACTATGCCCACTGCCATCCCGGGTTCCCCAGCTGACGACGTGGCCGATCGAGCACGACTACAACGATTCGTTGGCATGCCACAAGGCGCGCAGCCCAGATCTTCCCCGGAGACGACCTCTGACCTGTATAAATAAGCATGTGAATGTAAAAAAAACACCGAAACAACGGTAATCAATTGGAGTTTTAATTCTATATTTTCTTACAGGAAAGTGCAATAGAACTCTGCGGACGAGGGACCCTAACAAGCTTCAACACTGCGCTACTATTCGTGACAACTGTTCTGTTGGCGATGCACTTCGGGAATCGTACATAGGAATGCACCATTTGTTGAGCTTATCGTTGATGAATGCGATTAATAGCAAAAGTAAACGTTCCATACGTAAGTCCAATTAATGGCTACGGTAAAAACACAAAGAGCTTTTACCATCAAGTCTTCTGCGGTGGATAATAATCGATAGATGATCCTACAGTTACAAAAAAAATTGCGACAGTAACACTTTATTCGTTTCAAAACTGTTTCGAGGCTCTTGAAAACAAATTATCACTTCCAACATAAGGTTTTCATTATCCGCCGCACTTAACCGAAAAAATGTACGAATCAAATATCAATTTCTATTCCTAGCTGAAATACAACTGATGCTTTCGATTTTGATAATTAAAACGTTTTTAGTATCCAATCTCTATATTAGTAAACCCGTTATATTGATTACGATAACTACACAAAGTATAACTAGCAGAATTACGTTATTAGACTGCAGAGGATTTTATTAGTCACAAATGATAAAATTGTACAAAAATTTTGTTATCGTTTGTAATCTCTTGTACAGTGCATAACGAGAAACGAAATGCCAAATCGGAGGCAATTTTTACGATGCTTGAAGTTAGATAATTTTCCATTTTCAAACAGATAACCTAGTGTTGAACTAATGACCAAATATAACCCACATTATTATGTTAGCGTTGAATTTCTCCGTTGAAAAAATTAGCAGACAGTCAACTAAAAGTTTCCAGCGTCGGAAACGCCATTACATCTAGTCTATTTAGCTGTTACCGATATTCAATTGTTCCGTTTCCTGATTTTACACTTGTCCGTTGCTATTGTTGTTACTTTCTGATTAGAGATTAAAGCCAACCCTGAGCATTCAGCAGAACGGAATCTTTTATATACAACATAATGCTTAAGCGCTAGCAGAAATTTAAGGAAAAAAATCACTTGTAAAAAGACTCGTCAATCACTAGGTAATACTGGTAATAATGAGAACGAATGAATTTTCTACCATTGTAAATCTTAGTTATATATATATATATATATATATATATATATATATGAAGCAGACGCGCAGCAGAAACAAAAAACATTTTTCCAAATTTATAAAGAAATTTTATTTTCCCACTCGTTAAGCCGAGCAAATTAAAATGGGCTAAAGAGTGAAGCATTTTTCTCCTATCTACCGCAATTGTGCAAATGAACCAACCTGGATAAACAACAGGGCTAAAAACGAAAATTAAAAATAAAAAGCTTCACGAGTAATTGAAAAATGTTGTAAACAATAAACACACTCAAGTAAACACACTCAAGACGCGATCCGGGCGAAACCGGGTGCAATCGGAGGGAGTTGTAACTTTTAGGAAATATGACGCGAAACGAAACAAAAAAGATTTTTCAATGACTTTTTCTGGTAATAAAATCTGTGATAAAATATGAACGTGTTTTTCTCAGCTCTTTTTATTCTCCATTATCATATTCTTATGCGCAAAATGTGAATAAAAGCTTCACCACATCCACTGGTTGCAGATATAATACAGGGTCTTTCAGATTATTCGCTCACGCAAAAAAAAAATCGAATAGGTCCTTAGAAAGAAAAATTTTCGCTCCGTCGATGGTAATACTGCATTCCCCACTTCGGGACGATAATATTCGGCTACTAAAGGGTGTGTCACATCAAATTGCATCACGGAAAAAACGCTGTAGAAATTCGCCCAGTAGACCGATCCTTTTGAAAATTTTAGACAGTAAAATAAAAACTATTAAACAACTTTTGGCATTTTCTTTTTAATCATACTTCGAGCCCAAGCTCGTATGCTCGCACCTTCCTCTTTACCCCGTCCATAAGGTTCTGTACAACGTCAGGTTGTAGTTTTTTTTGAACAGAAATCCATTTTCTCTTGAAGTCCGCCTCCGATTTGACAACTTTTGGGTTCTTCCGGAGGGCCTGCTTCATAATCGCCCAATATTTCTCTATTGGGCGAAGCTCCGGTGCGTTGGGCGGGTTCATTTCCTTTGGCACGAAGGTGACCCCGTTGGCTTCGTACCACTCCAACACGTCCTTTGAATAGTGGCACGAAGCGAGATCCGGCCAGAAGATGGTCGGGCCCTCGTGCTGCTTCAATAGTGGTAGTAAGCGCTTCTGTAGGCACTCCCTTAGGTAAACCTGCCCGTTTACCGTGCCGGTCATCACGAAGGGAGCGCTCCGCTTTCCGCAAGAGCAGATCGCTTGCCACACCATGTACTTTTTGGCAAACTTGGATAGTTTCTGCTTGCGAATCTCCTCCGGAACGCTGAATTTGTCCTCTGCGGAGAAGAACAACAGGCCCGGCAGCTGACGAAAGTCCGCTTTGACGTAGGTTTCGTCGTCCATTACCAGGCAATGCGGCTTCGTCAGCATTTCGGTGTACAGCTTCCGGGCTCGCGTCTTCTCCACCATGTTTTGCCTTTCGTCGCGGTTAGGAGCCTTCTGAACCTTGTATGTACGCAGGCCCTCCCGCTGCTTGGTCCGCTGGACGAATGAACTTGACAAATTCAGCTTATTGGCGACATCCCGGACCGAACAACTCGGATCACGTCTAAACTGCTTAACTACGCGCTTGTGATCTTTTTCACTGACTGAGCATCCATTTTTGCCGTTCTTCACCTTCCGGTCGATGGTTAGGTTCCCGAAGTATCGTTTTAGTACTCTGCTGACCGTGGATTGGACGATTCCCAGCATCTTACCGATGTCCCGATGTGACAACTCCGGATTCTCGAAATGAGTGTACAAGATTAATTCACGACGCTCTTTTTCGTTCGACGACATTTTTCCAAATTTACGAAAAATTGACAGTGAAGCATGGCCAACGTGATCTATACACTCTTATTTGATTATAAAACCAAAGCTGAAGATATAATTCCTAAAAATTAAATTTCTACAGCGTTTTTTCCGTGATGCAATTTGATGTGACACACCCTTTAGTTCAGTCCGATCGGATGTTTTTTGGTGTCAAGATGTACAATTTACAAGAACGTGTATTTTAAGTGAAATCGTATTACTCGAGCAAACGAAGCCTTAATGAAACTTTGCCCTCTTATGGTAAGAATTTCAACATTTCTCGTCGTCGATTACTTCCTCTGGGGGTACGTGAAGGACCGTTGATATGTTAATAAGCCACAAAATTTGGAGGAACTTAATGAAGAAATAACTCGGATTTTCAACAGCATCGAAGTTGTAATGTTAGAGTTGTGCATGAAGAATTTTGTTCACCGTTTAAAACGCGTTATCGATAAAAGGGATGGTCACATCGAAAATGGCCTGAAATAAGCTTTATTTTCCGTTTTTTAAATAAAAATCGGTTCACTTTTGTAGAAGTTATTAAAATTTGTTGTGTGAAAGTTTAATCTGAAAGACCCTGTATGAATTCGAAACAAGGTAAAATCGCAAAAAAAAAATGTATACCCTCAAAAATAAAACCTACCAGTACTGGCAACTTTCGAGAATACGGTTCAGTGAAATTGTGTCGTCGAGAATGTCCCAATCTTTCTAATATGTCGATCCCGATGCTTCGAGAATGGTGTTTATGGAGTCAAATAGCTCAACGTTAGAAAACAGAGAGCTTACGAAAATGCAGAATAAGCAGTCACCGCAGACTGCATACTTTTTATCGGCAGACAGTTTGGTCGAGTTGGCCTGAATTGATGTAATGTGCCAACTGATTTCCAGTAGCGCATATGCATACTCCATGCTGATTAAGTCGGACGATCAAACAGTCGGTCGAAAAATAGTCTGCAGTCTGAGGGAGCTCTAAAAGTCATTAGACGATCAAGCTCGACTTGAAATCAAGAATAATTCACACGATCATTGATAGTGACGCAATTTTTCTACTTTACAACAAACTTATATTACTTTTTTCAGTTGACGTTTAACTGTTAAGAGATCAAACATGTCAGTTACGTTAATGAAATACACCAAGAAACATCATATAACCTTTCGTTCAAATCATTTAATTCGTTTTTTTATCGGTCACATTCGATTTATTTTAAAGATCGTTAAAATATTCAAACACACTTACAATACATTAGTGTGTTTTATTCAACACCCAAAATATTCACTAGAAATAATTTATTTGGCAGAACAACGTTTGCCTGGTCAGCTAGTATATATATATATATATATATATATATATATATATATATATATATATATATATATATATATATATATATATATATATATAAATGGATTTATGTCTATCTGTCTGTTTTTTTCTATAGGTGAGGAACGCTCTAGCAGCTTCAGGGGACGGCTGTGCTCATGCACTTCTCGAGTTTTCAACGCTGACTAGCGTTGATCCTTTCCTTTTTCTCTATATATTTTTTTCTCCATTTCTCTTCACTGCGCTTATGTACATTTCGCAGGCATCCATTTACTCATCGAGACGTGAACCGATTAGGCATTGCAATCCAACTTAACGCGCAACCAGTCACAGCCACCCTCGCGGGGTTTCTCTCCTGTCGAGACGTGCACCGACTAGGAAGCTCCCTCCAACTTGACGCACGCCCCTTCACAGTCACCCTCCGCAGGATTCTCTTCCCAGCGGAGCGCCGATTAGGTAGTGCCCTCCAACATGACGCGCACTCCGTCACAGCAGCTCTCGTGGGGTATGCACTATTTGGCATGATCCGCGCCACCGCGTTGATGGACTTTGCCGCATTCCCGCATGCATAATCGGCGTGCTGATTGAAGTTTAGCCGGTCGTCGATCGTAACTCCGAGGTATTTCACTGCCCGTCTCGAAGCGATGGTATGTCTTCCGACCGAAACTTCTGCCTGCAGCACTGCTTTGCGATTGCTAACAGCACCTCGGTTTTGTGATGTGTCATCTGGAGCTTTACCCTGTCCATCCAGCTACCGATCGTGTCTACTGCCTCCGTCGCCAACATTTCCACTTCCTGGAGCGTCTCGCCGATTACCGTTGTTACGGTGTCGTCTGTCTATCTGTCAGTCTGGGGGGGTTGCCATACAAATGGAACACAAATTTCTGCATTATTCGAGTGTTAATCAAGCGAATGAAACCAAATTTGGCATGTGGAGGTTTTAGGGGGGTGCTCCCGAGGCCGAGTGGTTAGCGGCAAACCTAACATGCCGGGGGTTCGGGTTCGATTCCCGTTCTGGTCTGGGAAATTTTTCTTCAAAGAAATTTCCTCTAACTTGCACTGTGTTCACGCGTATTCTAGAGCTTGCAACTCAGAATGCATTCAAGGCGTGTTATTTGGCATAGAAATCTCAACTAAGTACTAATGAAAATGACGCAAGTAATACTACGTTGAGACGGCGGAGTTCCTCTAGGAACGTTAGTGCCATATAACAAGAAGAAGAAGGTTTTAGGGGGCAAGAAACATTTCTAAGGTGGTTCAACAGTCCTCCCACCTTCTTAAGGGGGTGGGCTGCCATAAAAATGAAACACAAATTTCTGCATAACTCGAGATCAAATCAAGCAAATGGAACCAAATTTCGCATATGGAGGTTTTAGGGTGCAATAAATGTTTTTATGATGGTTAGACATTTCTTTCTCCTCTCTAGAGAGGGGGGAGGGTTCTACACAACACGAGAAATAATCAAACATATGGAATCATACTTAGCATATAGAGGTTTAAGGGATCGATAAACGTTTCTATGGTAGTTCGACACTTTTCCCCCTCTCTAAATGGGGGCTACCATACAAATGAAGCATAAATGTCTGCATAACTCAAGAACTTATCAAGCAAATCGAGCCAAATTTGGGATGTGAGAGTTACTGGGTACGAGAAATGTTTCTATGATGGTATGACACCCATTTGGAAAATTCAATACCCATGTGTTCTACAATTACATATTGACAAGTCCGTTTGATGTTTGCGGTAACGAAATTAAACTTCGTTCGAAAGTGGAAATGGATTTTAATGTGATAAAACGCACTCCTATATCGTTTTATATCTATATAAATAAAATGGATCGCCAAATGTGTTTATAAGAGCAAAACTCGAAAAAGGGCTTGTCCGATTTAGGGCTGTCTTCATTCTATCACATTTTCTGTATCAAACATTTATTCCATGTAATGAAGAAACATGTTATTTGCAAGTGGATGAAAAGTCTTGCACGAGAATTGTGTCTGAAAATAATCTGATATTATAATGTCGAATTTTGGTAGAAGTACTGAAATTTTATAGTAAAAGATAATTTTAAAGGATAAATTATAAGATCAATCAATGAGCAGTTCGGCGATCGGACCCATGAACGTGCCCTCAGTAGGAAAACGTGTATGTGATAACGAAAAATAAATTTTGATGGGACGAAGTTTGCCAGGTCAGCTAGTTTATTCGATAAATATCTGAAATATCTGAATATATGTGCTAATGTCTGCAAAACTGGCCTGTTTCGTTTATCATTTGGAACCAATAATGTTTTGTTACTATTTTCAACAGCCTGCAGATGGATTAAAAGGTTATGACTAAAGTTAAATGTTTGCAAATTTGTAGACATAGGCTAGATAGGGGCAATATGACCAGGCGAGGCGAAACGGGCCACCCTTTGTTTGGGCTTGTTATTGAACCAATAACAGTTATTTTCCGAAAATTGTGTTAGAAATACTCTTATTAAGTATCTCCGTGAAAACCGTGTTCGAATGCAATTGTTTCATAAATATATTGGAAGAAATCTCACCCTGACTGATTATGGCGAAAACCATATAAGAAAAGCAGTCAATACTGAAATTTATGACTCTGTTCTTTATACCAATTCGTACTGGTATTATTTCTGAACATTTCCACTGATTTAGACCAGTTCATTTTTATTGAGCGTGAATGTGTGGGCGCAATGGCCATACCTGCTTGGGGCAGTATGACCATGTATTTTTCAACATAACCTGTAAATACAGCTGTCAAAATTTGTAAACATAGTTGGAAATAGCTGATGTGGAATCATGATGCGGAATTATACCAGAACATCCGATCGTAAAAAGTAGTCACAGAACGGCTTGAACGCGGTAATTGAAGCGGTGAAGAGTGTTACGTCAGTACGGCATGCAGTCTTAGTGCATTGTGTCCCGCGAGAAACACTTGAACGTTATTTATATTGTGCAGATCCTTTGCAGCTCCAGCTGCTCGGATTATTTGGAAATGTTTTCACCGCGGAGCAATATTCTCGCTATGGAACAACGGTTCTGCGATGTTATGACAAGAGAAATCCGGAAGCTGGCGAATTTTTTTTTTTTTTTTTTTTTTATCCAAAATATATATTTTATTAAGGCTCATATGGCGTCAGCCTAACGGGGCCGGGAGTTCAATATTTTGACAATGTTTGCTTAGACTATGTTAGTAATATGTAACCGATTACTCGCGGTTGACTCGAGGTTAGTATTACAAGTGTTCTCATAATTGGTATGTCGCAGTCTTCGATGCTCTGTACGTGTGCCCGACACGGGATACTTCCTATTGGGATGCAGCTGACCATTAATCAGCAACGCCCCCCTAGTCTGTACCCCATATCTAGCGTGGTGCGTCTTTCTCGACTCAAGGAATCCAGGATAGAATGGCGGCGCAATCATCAGCTCGTGTAGAGTTGTCATGAGCGGTACAACCTTTGGCTCTTGTTGAATAATCAGTGGACTGCACAACCTTCGGCCCGTGCATCTGTAAAGAGTGTGTGTATGTATTGCCGCGACTAAGTAAAAGTTTATCGATCGGATAGGAGGGATATGAAACGGGGACACAACGAAGGAAACATCATTAAACGTTGACATCGGCGTTTCTGAGGAACAGGTATAGATGAAGCAGAAGATCAGGATCCCGGCTACCTAAGATATCCCGGACGGGGATATCCGATTGTCTGCCTTGTGCTCTCAGTGCTCTAGAGAGCTGAGAGCGAGCAGCATGGAACCGGATACACGACCAGACAACATGCTCGATGTCGTGGTAGCCATCGCCACAATCACAAAGATTGTTTGCTGCGAGCCCAATGCGATAGAGATGCGCGTTTATGTTGTAGTGATTGCACATAAGCCGAGATATCACGCGAATGAAATCACGACCTACATTCAATCCCTTGAACCATGCACTCGTAGAGACCTTAGGGATAATCGTGTGTAACCAACGACCGAACTCATCACCACTCCACATGCGCTGCCAACTTACGAGCGTATACTGACGAGGAATGTGGAAAAATTCATTATATACAATTTGTCTTTCAAAAAGTGTGCCTTCTACAGCGCCCACCTTAGCTAGCGAGTCCGCTTTCTCATTCCCCGGAATCGAGCAATGAGAGGGAACCCATACTAAGGTAATCTTGAATAATTTTTCGACCATAACACTCAATAGTTGTCTTATTCTAGTTAGGAAATAAGATGAGCGTTTATCAACCTTCATTGAGCGGATTGCCTCTATTGAGCTGAGACTGTCTGAAAAAATAAAATAGTGGTCGATGGGCAATGTTTCAATGATCCCTAATGCGTAATATATCGCGCCCAGTTCAGCGACATACACGGAACAAGGATCTTTGAGTTTGAAAGAGGCACTGGAATTTTCATTGAAGATGCCGAAGCCAGTGGACTCGTTTATGAATGAACCGTCAGTAAAGAACATTTTATCAGATCCAACTTTCCCATATTCTGCCGAAAATATCGGCGGAATAGAATCGGAGCGTAGGTGATCTGGGATTCCATGGATTTTTTGTCGCATGGACAGATCAAAAATGACAGAGGAATTGCAGAAGTATGGGAAGCAAACTTGGTTGGAGATGCCTGGTGAAGGGTGCACGTCGTGGGTAAGGTACTCATGGTATATAGACATAAAACTTGACTGAGGAGTCAGTTGGAGTAGATTTTCGAAGTTATCAATCACCAATGGATTCATGATCTTGCAACGGATGAGAAATCTGTAGGATAATTCTGTGAACCGAAGAGTAAGCGGGGGTACTCCTGCCAAAACTTCGAGACTCATCGTATGTGTCGAATGCAAACACCCCATGGCTATACGCAAGCAACGATATTGTATTCTCTCCAGCTTGAGAATATGAATCCTGGCAGCTGATCGGAAGCAAAAACTGCCATATTCTAACACTGATAATATCGTTGTTTTGTACAACTGAATGAGGTGAGCTGGCGAATGATTTGGCCGAAAGAAATGATATTACTAACCCTTCCAATAGTCAAAAGCAATTAACCGGAATAGATTGGTTGGCTGGTTTTCGAAAGCACCACCCACAACTCTCTCCGGACATCAGAAGCAACCTCCGCCACCAGGGCACAAGGATTCAATCGCATTGCAGTTGAGAACAAGGATGCAAAATTTCGAAAGATCATGTTGAAATCAAAAAGCAATTTTTGTGAGTGCAAAATATCTCCACCGACACTCTTCTCTTCTTTCTATCACGGTGCCGCGGTGCCTATGACTGCTGGCTCACCATCACGTTTGTTTTGATATAGTTTTCGTTCCATCGACAGAAATATCAGTCCATTCTCGATGTCAGTGAATGCCCAAGCCGAAAATATCACCTTTCATTGCGTCCTGGTGAAATTTTCGTTGGTCAAAGACCCATAAACTCAGCACTCGAATATGCCGTTGCCCATCGATGTGTGTGCAATAAGAGGCACAAAAATGAGACCGAGGCTAGAAACATACCAGGAAAACATACACACAAACACGTGTTTAAACGTCTGACGCGGTGTCAGTGAGATGATATATCTCTGTATGAAATTTTGTTCCCTTCCACTGTCAGCATCGAAGATGCGTATGAATATTTCGGGTGTTCATTGTCAGTGAGACAGTGAAACGAATGAGTATAGGGAATAATGCAAAAATCAAATGTCCCACTCGACGGAGTGTCGTATGCATGTAATTAAGTTCGGTTCACTTGTCATGAACTGCAGGGGCATTGGTGATTGAATTTGATGTTGTCTCAATATCTCGCGCTGTCAGTAAAATGAGATTTTGCTACTCAAGGTTGAGAAATTCTACGATTTACTGGAGAACGTACATTAGAAAAACAATTTTCCACCAGTAAGGCAATTCAACGTCGATGAGAATTCAGTGATTCCAGTAACTACCCCTTACCAATAGAAGAAGCAAGTAAACTAAAAATTATTATCTTCATTCAACAGTTGCTGACCAGAAATTCCAAAATTCTAGCAATGCGAGGAAAAAGACAGAAGAGTTCTATATCTTCAGCTGAGCGCTGAGTGCTAAACACGGAAAAACGACCATAGAATATTTCAAGGGACTACCTATATTGCTACTGTTGACACAATTCAGTTCCTCTACGGGCGGCGATGGATGGATCCAACGGTATCGATGCCACTAGTGATTACATAACGGCACAGATATTCTCCGTTCCTGCTTTGAGTAACGAAAAATTGCAGTCGAATTGCTTTGAACACATTGTTATATTTTGTACATACTAACCCATAATGAAACCCAATGAAATATACGTCATAGTTACAAAATAGAATAAACATTCCTTTTATGAACTTGTTACGTTATTTCCTAGCGAAAACATGCTCAAAAAATTTAATCAACCAACACTGTCATATTGCCCTGCATGGTGGCCCATTTTGCCCCGTAGTGCTTTCGATCGACGGAAATGGAACACATTTTTAAAAGTGAAAATATTCATACAATTTACATCGATCAATAAGGTTTCAAATCGTGAGGTTTTAACATGTAGCATAATTTATAAATGTTTCTACGTGGTTTAGGATGTTTCGTTCTTAGGGGGATATATACATTTCTCCTATCTACCCTATGTGCGAATGTGGCATCTCTGATCTGATTTGGCAACCAGCAGAATGAACAACTTGTCACTTGCTGTTCATTCTCTCACATACACTCTGGTTTTTTTACGCCGTTTTATTTTTGCGCGGTTTTTTACGAGGTTTTTTACGCGGATTTTCCAATTAACGTGGGTTTTTTTACACAGATTTTCCAATTAACGCGGTTTTTTTACGCGGATTTTCCAATTAACGCGGTTTATTTACGAGGTACGTATCCCCCGCGTAAAAAAAACCTGGGTGTACATAAAATGAACCTCTCACGGCATCTGGCAGTGCAATATCACATCTCTCCCTCAGCTCACATTTCTCTCTTATACTCCCTCAGAGCATATTACGGTAATTAGTGCTTGTTTCGGAGCTTAGCTTCACGTTGTCGTAAGTGACCCACTTTTCATCGCCAGTCACCATCCGCTTCAGAAACGGGTCGATTTTGTTGCGATTCAGCAGCGATTCACATGCGTCGATACGGTCAAAGATGTTTTTTTGCGTCAACGTGTGTGGCACCCATACATCGAGCTTCTTTGTGAATCCAAGCTTCTTCAAATGGTTAATAACGGTTTGATGACTTATCCCCAGCTCTTGGCCGATGCTACGGCTGCTACTATGCCGGTCTTTCTCGGCTAATTCAGCGATTTTGTCGCAATTTTCGACGACAGGCCTTCCTGAGCGTAGCGCATCTTCGACGACCTCTACACCAGAACGAAAACGTTGAAACCATCGTTGTGCGGTGGAAATGGAAACTGTATCGGGTCCATAAACTGCACAAATTTTATTGGCAGCTTGAGATGCATTTTTGCCTTTGTCATAGTAGTACTGTAAAATATGTCGGATTTTCTCTTTATTTTGCTCCATATTTGCGACACTATAACTCACGAACGACTTAACCAAACAAAACTATATATCAAGGACTATATTATAGCGCGCAAAAATACCTTTCCAACAAGCTATAGTATGACTCGATACAATGAATACAACTAGAACTACGCGCTTACAACGACACCTCGCGGAAATACCGCAGGACTTTTTTGACAGCCAATATGTCGTAAAGGTTCTCAATAAACATTGCATCAATAAAAATTGACGCAGAAAAGAATATCTTTTATTTTAATTGTTTTAACATATTTAAAGTGTATTCGAACTTATTGAACACCCTGTATAGCGGTAAGTTTCGGATGAAAGAACGTTGCTTTCCGGTAGTTAATTTTTCAGTTAATCTATATATCACTTTATTCTTCTGCATAGGGATGTGTGTCTCTGTGAATGTAATTGCAAGGGAAAAGTAAGTGGGAATCAAACTCAACGCGTATATACCGTCAGAAGGAAAGCTTCAATTAGAACATAGGGGGAAGCTAATTTAAACTCTTTTGCTATTTTTCATCGATTAATTACACTAAAACGCGCTTCTTAACGTACACACACTTGTTGCAGCACAATTTACATATCTTTTGCACAATCAGTAAACAAAACACGGTAGGAGAGCACTGATATTATTTTCACGATTCCCTTTCACCTATTTTTGCTTCAAACATGTTTCAAATCGCATCAATTATATAAATAAAATTTATTCCAAATAAAAAAACAAAATATGACCTTTTCATCAGCTGACCCTCGGTGCTTATAGCAAAAACAACTCATCAAATAAACAGTTTCACAGACAAAATCAATAAGAGCACATCATCATTCGATTCCAATTTGATCTGGTGAGTATATACACAACCAAAGTTATCTCTCATCAAGTTTCTATCGCCTACGCGAAAAAAAAGTGGTCGCTTGCTCCAAAACATACAAACTTAAAATTAATATTATCGATATAAAAAAATATAATTCCTACTAATACTAATTAGCATTATATCCATCCATTTCACTAAAAATTCTCCTTCGGTACGTACGCATATTACTTTTTTTGTTTGTTTGTTTGTTAGACAGGACGTTTCCTTCTGTAGTTGCACATCGTTATCCTATGTGATACACACATTGAACTTGTTTTTTTTTTCACTAACCTAACGATAAGAACGGAATACACATTATGCTTATGGATTTCTATGGTTTACATTTTCTGGGGGCGGGATGTCGCGATGTCAGTTGTCAGGCTGCTTTTCTCACTATACATCATCATCATCATATCTAAATAAGCAAGCGTTTTTCTTGTTTTGTTCAGTGTAAAATAAGTCTACTTGGCTGTGAGAGCTGGAAAAGTGGAGTACCTATGCAGTTAACTGATTCTAATAAAATATAAAGGTAAATATTACTAAATGTTAATCTTGCATTATCGATATTCTTTGATTTCACGAGGGTGTGTGTGTTTGTTTGTTTCTTACGTTTTCATTCTTTAAAAATCTGTACTTCTTATAGAGGATACTAATTTACGTTTTTCCATTGAGTCAATTTTCACCTTTCTGTCCTCGAAACTCTGCGCGCGCGTGTCGAGTAAAGTTTTGTTAGTTTGCGTCGAGCATTCTACGTGTGTTCAATATATGCTACTATTATTGCCTGAAAACTCAAGTTGCGTCTCCAAGTAGCTACCCGGCCCGGGGCAGCAACAGTAGTAATGTTTCTAGTAAAATTGTGGGGAGATTAGCGCTGCAAGGGAGCAAGTGCATTCGAACGAAACCCGCATAGACAAACGGGGGAATTTATTTTTTCGTCGGCGTGCCGCGCTGCGTAAGACTCTCGAACCGTCTGAAGGTGTAGTTGATAAAAACCCAATCTTTGAGGACCTCACCTTCCGGTGTGGGATGAGCAGCTGTTGAGAAAAGGCATTGTGGTGATATTGATTTGTATTTTTGCTTTTACGAGAAAATACTTACGAATTTCCAGCGCCACGTCAGGGAACTCGTCAAAGTTAGACGTGTCATCGATAGACCGCACCTCCACAGGAATTGCGGCCGGACGTTCTCGGATATGTTCCCAGTCGACTCCCCGGAAGAATGAAACCAGCTTCAAATCCTCAATACCACGCTGTGAGCCCAATCTGGAACACAAATAAGTAAAAATAGTAAAATGATTTTATACCATCTTTCAATAAGAGGAATTTCATGTCAACTCGTCTTAGGAGTTGGGTCCACCAACTCAGATTGCGGTGAAACGTTGTGGGTGTAAAGGTCGATTAAGCTAATTTTAAGCATACTTGAAATTTCTAAAAATGAATTACAGGGAAACTTCGATATAACGTACACATTTCCAAAGTGTAAAGGAATTTTTTTTCTGAAAGGACAATGAATTATCTGTATTGTGATGCTAAAACATGTGTTGTACCTTTGATCATTCCCAAAATACAGCTGGTTTTGTGATTCCGGATTCTAAATGAATCATGCTTTAATCAATAGTACGAACATCATGAGAAAGGCTGGCTTCATCTTAAATTTATTCATTAACTTTACTAAAACAGCAACACAATAATGTATTATAGGCTACGTTTGTGAGTTTTCATATTATGCTTCGATACAACGTAAAATTTTGAAAACGAAATGTACGTTAAATCGAAGTTACCCTGAATACTGTAACTCCACCATATTCTGCGCAGTTGAGACCGTTCAAAGCTGAAACCCTTCTGTAACCAAAATATATGCACCATATCACAAAACAGTTAATGCGGTCTTGAAACTATATCATATGTAATTACATTGAAAATTAAAACCTCAAACAATGATTCAGAAAACTATTCTAAATTGTATTATTCCCAACTCTGCGTACCCATAAAATTAAAATTTGGTTGTTATTTTTCTTATTCATTGGCGAATACTGTTGAATAACATCACCAACTTTTGCATTATATGTTTGATTTATGACCCACAAAAAGATTCTGAGAAAATCCTATTTCACGGGTGAGATTTGATTGAAAAATGGAAAAGACAAACGTTATTTATTAAATTATTCAAATTATTACACGTGTAATAGGTATTTATAAATTATCTGCAGTGGTTTTGTTCTTTTCTTGCTCTTTTTCTGGGATTGGGCCTTGAGCTTTTTATGTCCAGTGTTTTTTTCTCGCGGTCAATCTTCTTCTGTGGTCGTTGTTGTTCTTTATTATGTTTATTCTGTTTTTCAGCTTCCTTTTTCTTCTTCTTCTCCTTAATCATCAAAAAGCCCCAGCGACCTGCGCTGTACGTCGTCTCCATTCACCTCGGACCATAGCTGTTTGTCACCAGCCATGCAGTCGTCCGACATTTTTACGACTTGCCCAACCCAACGCAGCCGGCCAATTTTTGCGGTATGAACGAAGAGTGGTTTTCCCAGCAACTGGTGCAACTCATGGTTTGTTCGCAGGCTAAGTCCTAAAAAGTCGATTTTCGGCCAAAATTTTTTTTTCGAGATAACACCAGACCTCGACGCTTCATACATTTTTAAGTCATTTGGCATCGAAAATAAATTTTCAATTTTCCAAATTTCCTTCATCCAAGGGGGGAGGAATATTTTCGAGGATAAAAAAAATCAAAACTTTAAGTGCTTTGAGGCTCCCCTAAATCATATCCGATCGAGCTGAAACTTTGCACAGGTTATTTTTTTGGGTCAATAAACAAAATGTACATGGCCGGTTTTTTAAAATTTGACATGACCATTTTCGCTGCCACTCTAGTACAGATGTTTCATCGCTTTGCGACAGGTTCACTGGCGCTTTTTTGTGCGTAAGATCGAGTTTTGTCTGTCCCTCGCCTGACTGTATCGCTCCACGTTAGCTCTCGTTCGGTGTTGCAGCATTCTCGCTCTCGTCGCATTCCTATCCTCAGCTAACTGCTTGCATTTGCCGTCAAACCAGTCATTCCTTCGGTTCGGAGCCGACGTACCTAGTGCCGCCATAGCAGGGCAACCTATGGCTGTACAAATATTCCTGCAGCCTTCTTCAAGAGTAGCTGGGCCTAGCTGCTCTTCCGTTGGTAGCGCTGCTTCCAGTAACTGTGAGTATTCCATGGCAACAGTGGTGTCCCGTAGTTGAACAGCGTTGGGTCGCGGCTAGGATCGATTCACTGATTTAATCGGTACCAAAGAATCGATCTTTGCTGATTCGATCTTCGGAAAATCGAATACCTTTTTTCCAATTTATTTACTTGTTCTATATAAGTGTTGTGTTTTCTTTAAACAAGGAATAAACATTTCACATTTCTTTTCATATATCAAAGGCGTTTCATTTTGATTCTCAGGATGAAAGTCGCAAAAAACTTGAAAGCCCAGAGAAACAATGTAATTTCCAGGGCATTCATCTTGAACCGTCATGGAATTATTTAATTAAATAAATTAATTGAGAATAGAAATTCAACAACTAATATTCATACAGAACTACGCTGACAATAATCCCGTTTAATCCAACCGTGTCATACGTCTGGCATTCAGTCGAAATAAACATTTTTCACTATCAGCCTAGTAAATGTGATGGGGTAAACATAACTTGTGACCATTTGTTTCGCTTGTTTTTTTTACGATTACGATCGAAAAGAAGAGAACGATTCTCGCGATTTTTTGAAATAAATCTATCCGAAAAATCAGAAATCGGAGAGGAAAAGATTGATCTTCTAAATATCAATCCAAGATCGCCCAATCCTATTCACCATCACTATTTGACATCCTCGAAAGCTATCCAAATGTTAACATTGTGTTTATAAAATTTGTCAGGTAGGGAGATTTAAATCGATGTACACTGAAAAAAAGATAAAAAAAATCGAAGGAAAAAGATCGATCATCACAATTTTTTCGGGATCAATGAAACGATTCATAAAAAATCGAAAATCGAAATGGAAATCGATCCAAGATCGTCCAAACCTAGTCGCGACGTTCGACTCGTGTTATACTCTGTTCAGTGTTTCGAGCGCATGCATACTGCAACTAGGTAGTGATCCGAATCTGTATTCGCACTGCGATACGTACGAACATTGATTATGTCAAACTATTTATAATGTGCTTCGGATTGTCCGATTTGGGTCAAATATGCATCGTTTTTTTTTTGTAAAATTTGTTGCCATACTAAAAGTAGCTTCATAATGTTTCTATCATAGAAGTCTTATTCCTTATTGGTGAAAAACTCTAGCAATAGATTTTCACAATCTTCCCTTGATCCCAATTTCTTATCACTCTGGAAATTTTTCAATGCGAGAAACAGGTAATAATCGCTTGGTGCCTGGTCCGGACTATATGGTGGATGCATGAAAACATCCCGATCAAGCTCTCGGAATTGTGTGGCCTTGCGCTGTCCTGATGGAACATAACGCCTCTTCTGTTGGCCAATTCTGAACGTTTCTGGTCAATCGTTAGCTTCAAACGGCCCATCTGTTGACAGTAGAGATCTGAAATTAGTGTATTGCACTATAAAAAATTCAAAATTTTCGAAAATAAATTGAATTGCACCTATTTTACTGTTGCAGTATTGGCACCATAAACACCATCCACAATTACAGGTACAGGCTTGGGTTGCATTTTTCGTTTTTATAAAAAAAAAGTAAAATATACCAATTTATCTCTTTATCGACCTCCATTGTTAACACCCTGTAACTCATAACTCAATGGAACAAACAAAAAACAGCAAAAGTTTTTTATACTACGAAATGTCACCTTTACAACGGGCCTAAACTTGAAATTGTATGATCGATATTACGCGAGATATTGATCAATAAAGCCAGCTACCGAGAAAATAATGGATAACTTTTTCCCCAACCTAATATTATTATAGTCCGATGCGAGACGAGTCTATGGTACAAGGTGCAACCGTTTGGACAGTAAGTTTGTTAGAGAGGCGGTATATGAAAACAGAATGGTGGAAAACGGAAGAGGGAAGGTAAACTTCTCTCTCTCGCTCAGGTAAACAACCTAAGCGAGAGAGAGACATTGATCACAAACGTCTGAAATATTACATTTCTCGCTTATTTGGGTGGTATTCGAGAATCCGCAGCTACATGACCGCAGAGAGGTTTTCTCGTATTGGCTTACCTGATAGAACATTTCTCATTGCCTTGCTTTCTGTGCACCTTTCGAAAACGCCTAAACACTAATACTTTCACAAAATCGTTGCCGCTCATCATCTCAATCGAGCCCTGCAGCGAATTTGTAACCGAACAACAGTGACTTCTGGGGGTCTCCGTAGCCACATTGGTTGCGCGTTCGCTTAGTAAGCGATCGATCGTGAGTTCAAAACTCAGGGCCCTCATTGACCATCTTTGTGTTGTTACAGAATAGCTACGTCCACGCAACAATCATCAGCGATGGAGATTGATCCACGGTCGAAATAAGATCGATTCATCCATACAACTGCTCTGCTCTGCCAGACACATCGGGCTACTGTTCTATAAATAACTCAACAATGATCAAACAACTGTCTCCGCTGTCCGGTGGTCCAACTGGATAATGGAAGAACAGAAAGAATACCCTTACGCCTAAATGGCTACTGTGTGAATGTACCACCATATGTAATGGTATAGAAGGAATACTGGTGAATGGCAACTGTGTAATGTGCTAATTATAGATATGATAACCATGTGACATGTACACGATTAAAATTCGGCTCTGTTACAGCTAAAATACTAATGAGCCTTAAATAAATAAATGGGATAAAAAAAAAACAGTGACTTCGGAACCGTACCCAGCCTTGTGTGTTTTATCTCATTCACATACCCTTATCGAGTCCTCGCGGTCATTGCAAAATCCGCGCGGGTGAGCCGTCTAGTGTGTTATAACGCAAAGACAATGCTAAACGATTTTGAAAAATGGAAAACCGACCAACCATTGAATAATCTATTTCTGAGAATAAATTATGAGGTGCGCCTAAGAATTTGTAATATGGCTGCGGTCTTTCTATAAGCGCGAAATTTTTTAAATAACTAACATTAACTTTGTAAAACAGTTAGGCAAGCTATTTGATGAATAAGTGTTTTTGTGTGACACATAAAATTGGGCGATCTTGGATCGATTTTCAGAAGATCGATCTTTTCCATTTCGATATCTGATTTTTTGGATCCATTCATTGTACCCGAAAAAAATCGTGAAGATCGATATTTTCCTTCGATTTTTTTCGATCTTAGAGTTTTTTTAATGTACATCGATTTTAATCTTACCACCTGACAAATTTTATAAACATGATGTCAACATTTTGAGGATGTCTAATTATTGATAGTGAATAGGATTGGGCGATTTTGGATCGATATTTAGAAGATCGATCTTTTCCTCTCCGATTTCAGATTTTTCCAATCGATTCTTCCTATTCCAAAAAAATCGCGAAAATCGATCTTTTCTTACTGCCAATATTTCCCCTAGATGCAAGGCGTATGATACAATTGGCTTCAATGGGATTATTGTCATTCTGGATGAATATCAGTTGTTGACATTCTAATAATAATTTTCAATTAATTTGTTTAATTATATAGTTCCATGACGGTTCAATATGAATGCCCTAGAAAATACAGTAATCGTTCGCTTACTGGTCGTGGTTTAATTGGTCTGCTGTTTAACTGGGCGAACGTTAACTGGTTTTTGGACCAGTTAAAAAGCAGAATTTCGTAAACAATCGACGCCATATTCAAATGGAAGATTTGCTGTGAGGGGCATTCGAATGTAATTTTAAATGTTATGAAAATTGACATTATTTTCGCACGACAAAAACATCGATTAAACTACAGAAAAATAATTTTCTCAAATCATATGTCATACCTGTTGTTGCACTCAATGCGAAACTTCCATTGGAATCCTTTTGTTTATCCAATTACAGGAACAATGCGAATCAAGCAATTCATTGAAGTTTCCCTCGATTTTATTTGACGTTTAACATGCCGGACCAGTTAAAACGCGAATGTCGGTAAGTGGTCTTCCCTTTTCGCCCAGTTAGTGAATGTTTACTGTACATTTTTTCTGAGCTTCCAAGTTTTATTGTGACCTTCATTTGGAAGATCAAACAGGAATATCTTTGATGTTTGAATTAAAATGTGAAATGTTTTTTTTTCATGTTTAAAAAAAGACAATACAATATATAGAACAAGTTAATAAATTGGAAAAAAGATCGATTCTTTGGTACCGATTTAATCAGTGAATCGATCTCTGCGTCGTTTCGAAAATCGATCCATCATATACATAACATATTTAACTTCTCCGCAGAGTATTCAGGTAATTCCGTAAATCATATCTGAAAGCTGGTTGATCTTTCTGGCTGATTGCGGAACTAACCACCGATTAAGGATATCTGCACACGAATGTTCGTTATAGTTCGTTATAGATCACGAGACCAACATTCCAGGGCTAAAAGCACAAAGCCTAAATGGGAACACACTTCACCTAACCCGGCTATACAATCGCAATCGCAAATACAATTTGCACTGTTTCTGTGAAAATTTTTGAATAATCAATCTGCTTGCATTGATATGGATCATAGTCATAACAAAAATTTCGAATTTTCTCCGAGTATATGTCTTTGACGCTAAAAATAAATACTTTTATGTAAAGACAAATATGTTTGCATGTTATTAGTATAGAGTAGCGCGTAATTTTTGTAATTATTTCGCTAAAATAATTATTTAAACAAAGCTCAATCTTGTCGATCCATATAAATCCTATGCAGTGGTCACTTTTGCATGCCCAACAGATGACTAAAACATATGCACGTTGCAAGCGTCCTGTGAAACTCGTGTACTGGAATAGAATATTTTGCTCGTCTCGACAGTGACTGAAAGCGAGACGAGACTATACGAATTGCTCGTCCCCAATATCACGTTGCTTAAATCAGCTGCTTAAATGACCAATGTGATTACACCCACAAAGTTTCACCGCATTCTGAGATGGTGCTTTCCAGTCGCCAGTCGAGTTGTCATGAAATTCGTCGTAAACAGACCTTCTTTCCGCCTCGCAGCAGAATTTGACGATCGTGTCACGTGCTTCCTCGGAAATAGGTGTCTCCGGTGGGAATATGAGCGTTTCGCGCCAATTCATCACCTTCCTATACGTGTCCTGTGGGTTGTCCGAACAGAACGGCGGATAGCCCATTAACATTTCATACATAATAACGCCGAGAGACCACCAATCGCAAGCAGGTCCATACCCGGTTTGCAGGAACACTTCCGGTGCAATGTAATCGGGCGTTCCCACAGTACTGTACGCCAGCGCTCTTCGATTCCGTTTCCAACTCTCAGCCCGACGCTTGGAATCCATCGGACTAGCACAAGTTCCTATGAAATCAGACGGTTTGGCTTGTGAAAGGTCGCGGTAAAAATCTGTACGGTGAGATTTTTTCAGTCCCGTGCAAAGGCCAAAATCCGACAGCTTCAGATGACCACGGGCATCCAGCAGGAGATTATCCGGCTTGATGTCACGATGGATGAAACCAAGTCGGTGAATCGAATCGATCGCCAGCGCCGTTTCCACGATGTAGAACTGAGTACACTCCTCCGAAAGCGTGTCTTTCTTCATCAGAAGAGTCATCATATCCCCACCCGGCAGGAACTCCATGATCAAATATAAGTTAACCGAATCCTGTGGATAGAGTGTCGTAAAAATTAGTAAGTGAAATCTCAACCAAACAGCGAACCTACCTGGAAGCTATAATACATTTTGACAACCCACTGATGATCGGCCTCGACTAGAACATCCCGCTCCGCTCTCACGTGAGCCACCTGCTCCTTCTCCAACATATCGGCCTTCCGCAGCACCTTCATGGCGTACACATGGCCGGTGTCCTTCTTCTGCACCAGCCGCACCTCCCCGAAAGCGCCCCTTCCTATCACTTTCAGCGCCTCGAAATCCTCAACCCCAAGCCGGGATCGCTTGAGTCTCAGGAATTCGGTTTCTTTCTGAGCGTGTTGCATGCGTTTCTCCTGCCGCTGGGACTCCGATAGGGCTTCATCTTTGAGCGAGGCCTCCAGCTTGGCCTGCCGCTGCTTCCGCTCGCCATGCTGGGTGATCAGATTACTGTAGTAATTTTCCAGTGTCACCTTCGCCTTGGTTGCCTTGTCCAGCGTGTGGTCACTGAAGCGAATCGTGTTGTCCGTTGCGGTCATCGTTTCGGGCTGGTGGTGACGCTATTCTCGGCCGCCTCGGACTCGGGTGAAAGTTGTGCTGTTTGTAGCGGGAGAGACAGAAGTTGATTATTGCATTGATCTTGCGATATGAATCCCGGTAGGAGTGATGTTGATTGAATGCAAAATTGGAAAAGCAAGACGCGTGTTTCGCTATGAGGCGTCGATGTACTGAATCTCATCAACATATTTTCACTCATAAATAATTGACCCGTAATCATTAACATGTGGTCTAGCGGAACGCTGCTGTTCGGAAATCAATCGTCGATCGCAGGTATTTTTCACTATTTTCTTCCGTCGATTGGTTCAACAATATGCGTTCAACGTTCATGTCAAAATTGAAACTGAGTTCCTGAAGTTCATCAATTTCATCAACCCAAGCAAATTTGCGGTTCGAGAAGTAGGCTTGAGAGATTCAACAACTTCAATTCACATAATGATCATTTGACTTCTTCTTCTTCTTCTTGTTCGGCTTTAACCCATTAATGCCCAGCGTATGAAATTTGATACGCAAGAATGCCCGTTTTTGAAAAACTGTTTTGATGAAACTAAAGTATTAAGCGCATTTTAACCAGGGCTCTGGCAACCCTATCCCATCCAATGCAAATTGAGCATAGGCAGCACAAATCAGGGCTCGCGCTTAGGGGGCTCTCGTATTGTTTAATGTTTGCAGTCATATATGTTAATATTTGATTACGTTGGATAGTTTCCTTTGGCAAGCGATGTTTAGATACCCATCCGGAAGCTTTCTTGACGATTTGCAATTAAAATCACAGCTGAAGAATCGCGCGAAGCACTTCATTCTTAATTTTAGGTTATGATTTCTACGCTCATGATTTTCTATGCTGGCTACTAAAAGGCGGCCATCTTAGCAATCCCTTGATTTTAAATGATACCACATGACAATTTAAGAGTGTTTTTTTGTGTCAGTGTCATTTTATCTGTCATTTTTGTTGTTTTGTTTTGTATTGATGCAAGTTTCGAACAAGTTCGAGTTTAATGGAGTGGCAAAAGTAAACATAAATTTATCAAAGTTTTACCTCTCAAAGGATTCTAAATTGCTCAAATCTGTGACACAACACTACTAGACGAATGTAAAAAATGATATCTAGCAAAAAAATCGAAGAAAATTATGAAACCACAAAAAAAATCTATGTTTACTTTTGAGCATATGAAATTTCATACGCTGTACAACTACGGTATATTTTTTCTCAATAGGAGATATCAGCTTCCCGAGCTGATATATTCTACAAGTGTCAACAAATGATATTGACTTTGTCATCGTGCCCCCAAGCGGTGGAGACAGCGATGTGGATGCTGGAGATAGTGACTCGGAGGACGGCTCTTCCGATTTTGGCAAACAAGTAAATGTCGAGAGCAACATTGAACGAGGCCAATCACGAAAATGCTCCTCAGGCAGCAGCAAGAAGCGGAGAGCCTGACACTGGGAAAAAAATTACCCTAAATTCGGATGCAGATGCAGCCGTTGTTCTTGAAGGACATTCACCTGATCTTAGTGTTCTCTGCTCGAAACATAATGGGTCCGACAAATTGTTCAAGGTTCGACCTTTGATTGAACAAGCGAATGACAAGTTTCTGAAAATGGGACAGCCATTGGGAAAACATTTCTCTATCGACGAAGCTATGGAGCCTAACTACGGAACTCTATGAAATTTTGGTGCCTTTGTACTCATGACGGATATCTCATCAAGTTTATCCCGTATGAAGGTAAAACACATGTTTAGATTTATATGCATTTTATAATGGATTATTGATATACTTTGTAGGAAAAAATTATAGGAGGTTGTGTCCAAGATACGACCGCATTGTTGACGTAGAACTACGCTGTTATTCTATATAAGTCGCTTATTCATACTTTCGGATATTATTCTATAATGCTGTGAAATTTTAGAAACAACTGCTTAGTAGAATAATCTCTGAAATGGTTTTTTCATTGTAGAATTTGTTGACGATAATTGATTGATGATTCATTCTTGCCCTCGCAAAACAATACACTAGCTGATCGTAAGTCGCAATTTATTTCATGTCAATGCAATGAAAATTTACCTCGAACGCTTTTCTTTTTTTTTTGCCTTTTTTCGCAATTGACATAGACTCGGCTAGACTCGATTATATACATGTTGCACCAGCACCATTATTCCACATCTCATAACTACATCGATATATCTTTGGCACCGCATGGAAACAACAACAATGACAACACTTGCAAGTATCAAATATTATGCTACATGTTATTTAGTATTGCCTTAAAGGAATCGCACCTATAGGCATCGTTCGTACAACGTAAACCAAGCGCCAAACAAGCGTTCGCCATAGCATGCATACAGAGCCATACATTTGTGGCTTGAAACTACCAGGAATATAAAACACTTCTCATCATTTTGCGTTATTCTCAAAAGAAACGCTTCTGTTAATGTTACTGGCCTCGAAAAAAGTTGTATTTCTTTCCCATGCTCGAGAGAAGCGCAGCTATCACCCTTAGTGGAGGAAGTTTTGCTATTGGCAAGCGAAACCACATACATAATTCCAGAACGACATTTACTTTCTCGGTGACTAAACAAGCGAAATAAACTCTTTTTGTTAATAACAACCTCGAAAACAGTAGCAATGCTTCATAGCGCTAATGCAATCCTAGCTGAAGGCACTTTTGCAACTGGCACGCGAACCCAAATAACTTATAACATTCCAGTAAGACATTCAAGATGCTTGGTATTCCCCAAATATTTTTTGACGCACAACCTTATGATGACGGAAAACAAACAATGTTAACTGCTTGGAAAAAGACTGAATTATGCCACACAGCTTGTACTCTTCTGTAACACCCATCGATGCGAATTCGCTGATGAGTTTGTCAAGAACGACCGCCTTCACCACCAGCGGGGGGGAGCTTGATTTTGGTTGATGCCTGGGTAACGGCGTTTACATTTTCGACCGACGCGCCGAAATCGCCTACTTCGCTGTTGTGCGATGCGGTGTCACACTCGCGAAGGCTCGGTTCAGTGCGAGCGCTTTTCACTGCACCAACATCGCGTGCATCATTGGATGACGCTTGCCTCGAAATATTATTGCCCCTGGCAATGCGTTCGTTTTTTGCAGGGTTCGAGCCTGCCTTCCTCTTCTTCTTGCTCATCATACACTACGCGAAGCGTCCCATTTATGACGCGGAAAGAAAAACACACGATACGAATAACGCGAAAAACGAACAGAAAAACCAAACAACGATATCCAAGTTGGATTACCACTGGTGGGGTCCAATCTTAGATCGAAGCGCAGCGAAAGCAAAGTGAACTGGATTGCTCAACAGACCGATGCCAAATGAAAGTTTGCCTCAGCGAGATCCACTGTTTATACTCTAGGCAAGTATTCCCCTTCATTCTTCTACTTTTCCTTTGTTCATGGGGACTTTGAATCCTACGATTTCCCCTCCGTTGGTCGTCGATAAGTTGCTCGTTATTGACAGGTCTGTTCTGGAAAGCAAAAATCCGGATCGCCAAAATCCGTTCGCGGCAAAAATAGTTATTAACGTTAACTTTATTTCATAAAAACGTGACCTGTTTTCTGATTTGGCACCCTTAATGAAAGACGTAGTTCTACGTTAAAACTGATCGTGACCCTGGAGAACCATTGGGATCGAAGGTTTTGTCCAATTTGAGCAAAGATATTGTAAAGTTACGTATACATAGATAATTTTTTTACCAGTTTGGCCCTTCTTGAAGATCTTGACAAGAGGGACATAAATATCATTGAAACCATCCGTAACAACCGCATTAAAAAGGCGCCGTTGGAATCCATGAAAAAGCAAGCTCGTGGATCGTATGACATTGTGCGTGATACTGAAACATTGTTCGTTGGAATGACAATAATGTTGTCAATATGGCTACAAATGTCAAAAACGACAACATTGTCCTACGTGGAGGTACATTAAGGCTGAGAAAAAAGAGGGTCAATATTACAACCCCATCTTTGCAAAATGTACAGTAAAGGAATGGGTGGAGATGATCTCTTCGACGCTCAACGAGGGCTATACCGCTGCACCATCCGTAATAAGAAGTGGTATTGGCCCTTTTTCCGATTTGTGCTGAACGGTGGGGTTGTCAATCTTTGGCATATCTACAGAAATAATCATGGAAATGGACCTCTGATTAATTTCGTCATAACTATCTGTGAAGGACTTCTAAGTGACATAAATCCAGCAAGTATCGGGTTCATGCAGATCAAGCCTAAACACTCGAAGTCATCGGAAGTTAGGTTTGACGGAATAAATCATTTCATTAATATGAATCCAACTGGTACCCAACGAAGGTGTGCGTATTGCAACCGATGTACGACGTATATTTGCTTGTAGTGTGATGTGGGTTTGCACCCTTCGGAGTGCTTTTTCCGGTACCTTACTCAGTGATACTGAATCCGATACACTGCCTTTCTACGCATAACTGTACTATGTTCTATGCAATCCCTATGAACCGTGGGGCAATTATGCGCAGAACGGCAGTACACGAAAGTGCTAATAAAACATGAAAATGTTTTTTTTTTAATTTAATTTATTTTCAACTGACTCAGCAACGTTAAGCATCAATGAGCCGTGTTTATGTATAGGGAAAAGCCTCTGTGAGTAGAACTATGCAAATGTTCTTTCTCATAAAGGCATAAAAACCCTATGATTTTTTCAAGAAATAGAACAATATAAATAATTATACAACAATTCATTATGAAATATTATTTAAGACTTCTTCTTGAGGATTTTTTATAGAGAAAACCACCTCCTTGAAGATTGCGAGCAATTGCGTGCATCTGAGTATTTTTGAGTTCTGAGGAAAATAGTTGAAGAAAAATGAAAACGTTAATAACCATATATTATTGATAAATAATAAAAATATTCATAACAAAAAACAAAAAAGTTGGAGAAGTAAACGATAAACAAAAATAAAAGAAAAATACACACATACTCATACTTGAAAGTGTATGGATTTGAGGAAGTAATAAATCAACATAATTGCATCGAGATTACGAGTAGCCAGAACGTCACGGATCGAAACATTGAGTGGCATTCCCTTTTTGCGAAAATTTTCTATTAAAGATAACCTTTTATTTTGAAATTCAGAGCAATACCATACAATGTGATCAATATCGTGGTAACCTGTACCACAAATACATAGGTTACTATCACTGATGTTAATTCGAAAAAGATGTGCATTCGAGGAATAATGATTAGACATGAGTCTGCACACTACTCGAATGAAATCACGAGAATAATTATATCCTTTGAACCATGGTTTGAGGGAAACTTTAGGAATGATAGAATACAGTCACCGACCTTTATCACTACCATTCCAACTTGTCTGCCAACATTGAAGTGCCTATTGGCCTATGAAATAACAGTCCTTCCGTAGCGCCCTTCTTAGCAAGAAGATCAGCTTTTTCATTTCCTGGTATCGAACAATGAGAGGGAATCCATACAAAAGTGATATTAAATGATCTACTTATCAAAACACTTAAAAGATGTTGGATTCCAGACAAGAAATACGAAGAATATCTAGACCTTACCGAACGAAGTGCCTCTAAAGAGCTGAGACTATCAGAAAAAATGTAAAAATGTTCAGGGAACAAGGTCTGAATATGTTGTAATGCAGTGTATATTGCAGCCAATTCCGCAACAAACACCGAACAGGGTAAACTAAGCTTACGGAATATGGAGAAGTTAATATTAAATACCCCAAAACCTGTGAAACCATTAAGACTAGATCCATCAGTAAAAAAAATTTTGGTTGAGTCAATATGTTTATATCTTGACAAGAAAATTGCAGGCATGACTATTTGGCGGAGATCACTGGAAATACCACTCACATAAACTTTCATTGACAAGTCAAAATTAATAGAAGGATTGAACAAAATTGAAGGAATGGTCTGGAAACCAGGTAAAGCAGATGGGCTTTCCAGGGTCAGAAATTCAAGATATAGCGACATTCGCTTAGATTGAGTGCCTAAGGTTAGCATTTTTTCAATGTTTGTTATCACTATCGGATTGAGTGTTTCACAACGTATCAAAAAACGAAATGATAACTCGAAAAAGCGCACAGAAAGAGGAAGGATACCAGCTAAAATTTCTAGGCTCATTGTATGTGTTGACTACATACATCCTAGAGCAATACGCAAACAGCGATATTGGATCCTTTCCAGTTGCATAATATGAGTACGGGCAGCGGACCTGAAGCAAAAACTTCCATACTCCATAACAAATAGAACGGTTGTTTTATACAACCTAATTAAGTCGTCAGGATGGGCCCCCCACCAAGTCCCTGTTATGGATCGGAGAAAATTTATTCGTTTCTGACATTTTTGTTTCAAGTAACCTATGTGTTTACCCCATGTGCCTCTAGAATCAAACACAACTCCTAAATACTTGAATGACGGCGAGTGCCTAATTGTTCTATCCAAAAGTTTAAGTTGCAATTGTGCGGGACGGTGTTTTCTTGAAAACACAACCATTTCTGACTTTTCAGAAGAAAACTCAATACCCAATTTACAAGCCCACTCAACCAAATTATCTAGAGAAATCTGCAAGGGATTATACAGATGAATACTGTCTTTGCCTGTTACCGACACTACACAATCATCTGCATATTGTCTCAAAGTACAGTTTCCTGATAAACAAACATCGATGTCATTTACATAAAAGTTGTAAAGGATTGGACTAAGACATGAGCCTTGAGGAAGGCCCATTTAGCTAATCCGTAAAACTGACGAAGAACCATGGGAAAAACTCATATGTTTTTCACGCATTAGGTTAAACAAAAAACTATTTAATTTTGGAGAAAACCCATTTAGATGAAGTTTTTCAAAAAGAACCTCAATGGAAACTGAATCAAACGCTGAAGAAACGGTGATCGGCAAAAGATCACTTCCATGTGGATCTTGGATAACCTTCCAATGACAATCTAATGATAAAGAGGAAGAACAAAGGGATAAATCTAAGCGACTTGCGCGGCCTGATGAAGGAGCAATTCTTGTTATATCACCTTTATTTAAAACTGTCATGTTGAATTCATCGCAAAGATCATAAATAGAATTAGCTCTTCGATCATCAAAAGATTCACCCCAGCCAATGCCATGTGAGTTGAAATCTCCCAAAATAAGATGAGGTTGTGGAAGAAGCTCAATTATATTCACAAGGTTTCGATAATTAAGCATTGTACTTGGTGGAATATAAATAGAAGCAATGCACAAATCTCTACCATTGATGCGTGCCTGACACGCAAGAATTTCAATTCCTGTGACTAAAGGCAGGGGAATCCTGTAAAATGGATAACATTTTCTAATACCTATGAGAACTCCTCCATAGGAATCATCACGGTCTAAACGAATAATATTGAAATCATGGATGTTTAATATATTGTCCGAACGAAGCCATGTTTCAGATAGAGCAAACACATCGCAATTCAAAAAATGGAGCATTTGCTTGAAAGAGTCAAGTTTTGGAAGAAGACTTCTACAATTCCACTGTAGAATAGTAGAATTCTCTGACTCATCCAATAAATTAGGCATCGAAATTAATGAAGGAGAGGAGGGGCCACTTTGCAACCATTTGTTTAGCTAACTGACTGATAGTAGGAAGCCAAGCAGAAATGAGACATTTCAATGAATCTGAAATTCCGAAAATATCAAAGATCCATCTAACAATTGAAGAAAAGCAAATACCTCCTGAAAATGATTGGGGTTCAGGAACCGATCGAGAAGCAAATCTGGGATGAATTGACAATTCAGGGAAATGAACGTCATAGTTAGAGGATCCCCAACCAGGGGGGTTACTGTTGGAAGGAGCAGAAAAATGAGAAGAAGCTTCTGGTTGATTAGAGGATAATCCTCTTTTTTTAGCAGGCTTGGAGGAGGAAGTATTTTTTCTCTTCCTGGTTCTTCCCGCGATTATTGGATCGAAAGTAGTATCCGATTCATCATCCTCTGATAAAGCAGAGAAACGATTTTCTGAAATCTCATATACCTGAGCTGCCTTGAGTATATCAGCAAAGGATCGCTTAGAACGATCTTTAAGTGACTGTTTAAGTTTAATTGAACGGGATTTGTATTTTGGACAGTCTTTAACTGTGTGAGGAACACCTCAACAAAGAATGCATTTATCAGCATCCTTGTTGCAAATACTTTCATCATGATCGACTCCACACTTAGAACATTTAATTTTATTGCAACAGAAGGTTTTAGTGTGACCTAACTGTTTGCAATTAGTGCATGACATTATTTTGGGAGTAAATAATCGAACTGGAAGACGAAGCTTATCAATGAGCACATAATTTGGAAGAGCTGTGCCCTCGAAGGTGATTCTAAAAGAACCAGATGGGAAATATTTCTTCTCGTTGCCATCAATTATAAATGAATTCAGCGATCGAACTTCTAAAATTTTCACATGAGGAAGTTTTACATCATGAAAAATACCCTCTGCTTTTTCGAAATCTGCTAGTTGGAGAGATTTTTCCGAAACCACACCATCGATTTCAACAATGTGTGCCGGAATATACACTCGATATTCAGCAGTGAACAAAGAATTATTTACAACTGCGTTAGCGTCTTTACAATCCGAGAGCACAATACGAAGTTTGTCTTTATTAACTTTTGTAATCTCCAAGACACTTGAGTAATTAGATTTCAAGTCTTTACAAATTTGGGTCACTCTTAACGGTTTCCCTTTGGGACGGAAGAATACCACCCAACGATTTTTCGATGAACCCGAAACGTTCTGGTATTGTCGTATTCGAGAAAGATTCTTGGGAGGAATATTCTCAATGATTGGATGTTGAGGAGAATTAATTAGATTTTCAACCGAACTGAGTGAAACAGAATCAATTGTTGGCTGTGTCGAATTTAACTGTGATTGTTTTTTATTTTTCTTCGAAGGACGAACTTCAGAAAAACAATTACTAGGAGAAGCTACGATGCTCATATCAACATCGGAGGGTTCGTTCCCCTCCATTTAGATAGAATTGTGTAATAAAAATGAGAGCAGAGAGAGCATAAAATGCCTAACACTCACAGAAAATAAAACTATTATTTTTGTATATATAAAAAATAAAATAAAATAAAATTAATTAATTAATTAAGTAACACAAAACAAAAACTTAGCTGTTTTATATTTTCCAGAGGCAGGGAATCTTCAGAAATCCTGCACCAAGGTTCAATACAGCGGGAAGCTTCACACACACTGAAAAACACTTGAAAATTCAAAATTCGTATATCTTCTTCGGGGAATTCCACTCGCTAAACAAATGGCTCCAATAACTTCACAACTTCTTCGAGAAATAGTCTTCAAAACACTGAAATGACCTACAAGAAAAAAAAATCACGAAGAAAATCTGCAATATTCGTTTTGATGAAAATTATACGTCACCTTTATTCCACGGCTTGCTGATGTATATACATGAAAATGGTTGTTGAAGTTGAATTTTATGAAATAAAACCGTTTTGTTCGATATTCAAATGATTTCCATTTTTGATACTGTATCGGCTCAGCGTATGAAATTTCATACGTCAGATATCTCAACTTCCAAACTCCAAACATAGATGGACTAGAAAGTTTCATGCCATTTGGATCAAGTTCTTGTACACCTGGGCAGTAATGGATTAAGAGACTTCAAACTTCTCAGTTCATTCGCCTCTAAATCATTTGACAATTCTTCCGTTCACATATTTTGGAAATAAATGAATGGAATGACCAAGATATCACGCCATACGTTAAATTATAATGGACGGTCAGACTCATTAAATTTATTTGAAACGAAAACGTAATCTATCACAATACATGAAATGACCTAACATAGGACTTGTTCAAACTCTTTACTTACAAAGTAAATATGAATTCAATTAAAATCGGAAATTGTTTTATTCAACCTCTAGTTCAATCAAATTAGTGATTGAATGTTTTTAAGGAGAGGTTCCAATACAAACAAATGATTACTAAGCCAACCTTGCAAATACATCAGAGATATAACCCACCCATAGTTTCTTTTTAAAACTACAGTAAGTTACATTCAATGCTACAGTTAGCTAATTGGACAGACCTGTAATACGACACGTTTAATTGGACATTTTTACCTCTAATTGAAATTTTTTGTAAACATCGAGTTCGGGGCCCAAATTTTGACCCCACCTTGAAATTCGCCACATCGACACTGTACCACTCTCATCGCCAACGTCCAATTACAGATCAAAATCGCCTCCAATGCGACACTGAATGGTACCTCGCCAACTCGCTTTTTAAGCTTTTGCGGCATTTTATTGAGATTTTGATACACATCAGACCGAGCCCATCTACACTCCTCATCCATGATTGATTTTTCGAGAATATTTCGTCTTCCATCGGTAATACATTTTCCGGAATAGTTGCGGTAGCTGTTTCCTAACCTCAATCGCTTCATCGGTGAATACTTTTCATCTATGCCACCTGTCACAATATTTATGTTGGCGTTTACGCCAGCGCGCCTCTACTGTGGTTGTTCTGAACCACACCACCGTAAAAATAAATTTCTGCATAACTCAAGAACTAATCAAGCAAACGGTACCAAAATTGGCATGTGGAGGTTTTAGAAACGTTTTTAAGGTGGTTCAACACTCCTCCCACCTCTCTAAGGGGGGCTGCCATACGAATGAAACACAAACTTCTGCATAACTCGAAAACTATTCAAGCAAATGGAGCCAATTTGGGATGGTAGGATTTTTGGGTACGAGAAATGTTTCTATCATGGTATTGCGCCCCTTCCTCCTCTGGAATGGAGAGGGGGTTCCATAAAAATTTTACACGTATTTCAACCAAACATGACAATTGAAATTTTTCGGAAAACTCTGAAGGAAAATGGAAAAATTCAGAAAATTCAATTCCCGTATGTTTCAAAATTAGTGCTCCCGTGGCCGAGTGGTTAGCCTCCCACACTATCATGCCGGGGGTTCGGGTTCGATTCCCGTTCTGGTCGGGGGATTTTTCGTCAAAGAAAATTCTTCCGGCTTGCACTGTGGTCACGCGTATTCTAGAGCTTGCCACTCCAGAGTACATTTAAGGCGTGTTATTTGGCATAGAAATCTCAACCAAGTATTACTAATAAAAATGACGCAAGTAATGCTACATTGAGAAGGCAAAAGTTCCACTGGAAGAAGATGATGTTCTACAATTACATAGTGACAAGCGTTGTTAGTCCATTTCATATGTTCGATAACGATATTGATCCTTATTCGAAAGTGGAAATGGATTGTAATGTGATAAAACGCACTACTATATCTTCATCTATTTATATAAATAAAAATGAATCGCCGAATGTGTTGATGAGAGCGAAACTCGAGGAAGGTATAGTCCAATTTAGGCCTGTCTTTATTCTATCATATTTTCTGTATCAAATATTTATTCCATGTAACGGAGAAACATGTTATTTGTAAGTGGTTAGAAAATCTTGAACGAGAATTGTATCTGAAAATAATCTGATATTATAATGACGAGTTTTGGTAGAAGTACTAGGAATTTATAATAAAAAGGTTATTTTAAAAGTCGATTAGAAGATCTATCAATGAACAGTTCTGCGATTGGACCCATGAACGTGCGCTTAGTTGATGATGATGACCCACCGCATACCCCTACGAAGGTTTGAACTGGCCGATTTATCTAATAGATAATATTAATGATTAACCAAATTGAGAGAACAGTATTATAAAACCAAAATCAAAGCGAACTGACTCGGTTGAAGGCATGAATTTCTATCAATCGGACATTATAAATAGGCAAAAACTGTAAAAGAAAAACAATGGTCCTATCCGTATCGACATAAACATAATAATAATCTCAACTTCAGGCCCAAAGTTTCTTCAAGGCATGTCAACAAAACTTCCAACTCGGGAAGATCCTTGACAGATTGGGAATTGAACCCAATATCTAAAAGTGTCTACTTAGGACATGATAGAGATCTGCCACAATTCAGAAATACTCGATATAACCATCCGATAAAAAGATAGTTTACGACAATTCTGATTGAGCTATGCCCATTCCAGTTTCCACTTCAGACCCAACCTAAAAATTTCATCAGGTAGCAGTGTTCTGCCAGGCCTACCAAACGCGCGCGAAGAACAAGCTTCCGTAGACAACGCTAATTTTTTTTGACGTAGGATTATGTCTTCCGGGAAAATATTGGGAAAAATGTCCACGTGGATACGTAAAATAAATATTTGAGAAGATGCTTAAAATGAAATTGCTACGAAAGTAAATAATCTAACAATTTGGTGTCAGAGAACTAATCACAAAGCAGTTTGTGAAGATTTATCAGATTGATCAAGAGCTCCTCGATAAGTTACCAAATATACTATGTACAATGTTGGAAAGAAAAAATTAAACAGTATTAGGCAAAATACTTTTTCATGATTTTGTTTTTGAAAATGAACGTATTTCTTACAATGGGAAGGATCTAAACAAGCCATTGTTTGTATTCATTTTCAAATTTATTTAAACTCCAATTAATTGGATTTTTCCATCCAGTATTGTGCATAGATGTTCAATGGAGTTGGGGTCTGGGAAGAGGGATGTCCACTCAAGCATTTTAATCTTTTTGGACTGAAAATAGCGTTTCGCAACCTTCGAGGTGTGCTTGGGATCATTGTCCTGTTGGAAAATATAGCCTTTAATATTCATTTTCCTGAGTGACGGCTTTTAGTTCTCCTCCAATACATTGACGTAGGACTCAGCAGTTTTCTTTACATCGATCATGACGAGATTGTTCATCCCATTCCAAGTAAACAATCCCACACAATCTTCTTCCAAAAGTCAGTATGGCTGGAGCTCCTGGTCGGGGACCGTCAGAGGATCTTTTTTCATTTCAAAATAAAACATGCAAAATGCATACTCCAGTTGCAACGTAAGACTATGTACCAAAATTTCATAAAAATGTAAAAACAATGATAATCTTTTTATAGATACACAGTTGCATGTTAACCCTTTGCAGTCGTATTCAATTCGGATATGGGTGCCATACTGGTTGGAATTATTTTTCCTTGGAAGAGCATTGATGCATAATTTGTATGACAATGAAGATAAACAAGATTTTTCAATTCGTTGTGAACTTTAGATGTGTATCTACTTTTTACACGGTAAAAAAAGGTTTTTGTCGTAGGACTACGTCTTTCATTTCTATACCGGGGTGTAAAATCAAAGTTTCGAAAACGAAAGCGTTACGCCGGAGACCGAGATTTTGAGTGTTAATAGCTCCTAAACAACTGAACGAAATGGTATGATAAACACTTCATTCGAAAGATAAAATGTCTACGCGTTCTATACTTGTTACTTTCTGATCCAAAAACTTGTTTCAATAGTCTTAAATTTGCTTTCAAAATAGGCTATTGAAATCACCAATCGGTATATAAGCGAGCGCCGCTCGGAAATCCACTCAGTTCTAATTGAACAGCGATTGGAGCATGTTGTCGCTGTTGTGGTGAAACTCTTCATTTATCATGAAAGCGCGGATGAACGGTGTCATCAAGAGCCTGTTTGTGCACCTTAGGCCAGAAGGGAATCCATCAGGAGGAGAGTGATGCTACAAACGGTTCCCCGGGAAGATCTCGAAGCAGCCGCTACACACACACACATACACGCACGGAATTCTTTCCGTTTGGATCGAGAAAGATCCGGAAAATAATCTGCCAGTTCCTCTAGGAATTTAAAAATACATTCATGTGAAAGAGTTTATTTGAATGTTTTCTATCCATGTAACACTGTGACCAAATATGTTTCAATCAAGTGCTATTAACAGATGGTTATCGAGTTAGCATTAACCACTGGTGGGCTTCCAGTATCGAGGAAAATGTGGAAATATCTAATCGTTACTGAAAATAATCTGCCAGTTCCTCTGGGAATTTAAAATTACATTTATATGAAAGAGTTTATTTTAATGTTTTCTATCCATGTAACACTGTGACCAAATACATTAGGTTTTGTGATTTTTCAATCAATCGCAATCAACAGGATAGCTTCTGAAGATTATTCTTCCCCATCAGTAGGATATTTCCGTATCCAATATTGGATGCATAAAACCTTGTGCCTCCAACGTAACGCTCTCATTTTCGAACCCTACAACCCAGTACAATACATACAAAAATACAGAACCACTGTCCGCCAGAAGGCATGAAAATCGATGGGGTGTCTCTACCGAACAATACTACACTACTGTTTGCGATATCCATCTTCCATTCATCAATCAAAACAACACGAAGTCGTACTTCGATCATTTCGAGCTTTGAGTTGAGTTTTCCAGATTGTCTATAGAACGAACGCAACATTTTCATTCCGAGCCAGCGACGCCGGGTTCGCAGCGGTATAGACCCATTCCATGAGGTTATGCACCAGAGAACCAGATTTCAAATCTAGTTCTAGAAGAAAATTGAAAACGTTATTTGAATAAGCACTAGTTATATCATAATGTTTTTGTAACAAATTAAATTTTTATGCACCAACCTTTGAGAGAGACGAGTTTAAAAAACTACATAATTATATTTAAAATATATTAGGTTTTCACTATTTTTATGTTTCTTGAGATATCTCCGCACATGCTTAACCAAAGTTCAATGTCTATATACCATTGAGTGGGTGATTAAATGCTTGTTTGAAGAGCCGTGGGCAGCCCTACGTTCCATTTTGTAATTTATGAGAAACAAGCATTTGAAAAACAGGTATTTTGAAGCGTTGTCACGTCACAAAAATAGAGCATTTTTTTAGTTTATCAAATGAACATAGGTTCAAACATTTTTGAGAGTTTGGATTGAGCTGCGATTGCAGACAGACGCGCGCGTTTGTGCTCTGTGCTATTCCTCACAGTTTTCATGGTTTTCTGATTTAAGACCAAGTGCTTCGGTTTTACGAGAAAGTGATACGAAATTAAGAACGGATTCATTGGAGTTTTTTGAAACTTCTTAGACAACTAAAGAAAGCAATTGATTAATGCAACTGCTGAGAACTATTTTGTTTTTGCATGACGATTGCGTAACATGGAGAGACATTTTTGGTACAGTCCGTCTTGCTTTGCAATACGCAATTTTTCTTCGCGTTTGTGTGTGCTTGCAAAATAGATAGTGAATTGGCGGTGAAATGAAATCTACTGAAAGTGGAAGATCAAAGTCTATGAGTTAAATCTATATTAGGCGTTTTCGCCTCATGTGAACCCGGACCGCTTTCCGGTTGACTCGGTCGTTTTCATGTTCCATCATGTTTATTTTTCTTCCACCGAGTGATGCAAGCTATAAGTGTTAGTGTGTGCGTGAGTTGTTCATAATCAAAGCGGAATCGTGTGTAAATGGCTTGGTGGCAGCAAAATCGAATTTTATTCGAGTGGTATTATCACGATAATCGGATACATAATAGCTGTACAAGTAGTTAAATTGTCAAGCAAATATATCTCACAGCTAAGTTTTCTAATCAATTCTAATCAATTTCATCTTTTGTCATATCTTTTATCCAAAAGTTTTTATTATCTGGTTATAATTCGTTAAAATTCCTTGAGCATAAGTGTTAGATCATGATTGAATATCGTATGGAAACGGTATATTCTGATGGGAATTGTATAGTTGTGTAGAAGAAAAACTCCAGCCCAATGCATACTAACGAATAATTCTCACTCATATTCCCACAGTCATCTAACCGTCGATTTGCTTTATTTGCTTTTGAGAACAAAGTTTTAAAAACACAACAATCGCCACGTAGGAAAATGTTTTATGCATGTCCATTATTTTCCGTCCTCGAGTAGCACAAAATTCGAAAAATGTAAAAGTTTTCTTGGTAAATGGCTATCAATCGTAATAAAATATTCATCGCCATCATTTAAACAGAAATTCAACCATTGACTTGCATTTGTTGCGAGTTTTTCATTGTTTTGTTTGAGATATTTGTGTAATTCTGGGGATGCAGTATTGTGTACGGCTTATAAAATATTATGTACTAATCATTTGGTGAAAATTGAGAAAAAAATAGAATAATTATAATTTGAATTAAATTACAGTAACTCATAGAAACGAATTCATCTCATTTAACCGAATCGTTGAGAGTTCACGTTTCTAGAATCACATCACTTACCGCAGTGAATCCTGATTTTTCTTAACCATTCCCACTAACAACTATCCCTTCCATGATAAACGCTAGGGAACCACGCTATAGAGGCGACCCTTCTGGCCTTCGGGCGGCGAATATCATACTAACATTCCTTCCCTTCCCCTGGTGACTGTAAGGGCGTGGCCGGCGTCGTTATTGACAATTTAAAGCTCGAATCACCGAAAATTGCACAACGAGAATGATTTGCTAGTCCCAAGCGTCATTCTGTGTGTTCTTTGTGCAATTTGGTTGGTTCAGGTCAATCACGAAGAGCAACTACGAATTGTACAGTCTACCCAAGCTCAAGCTGAACATAGGTTCAAACATTTTTATACTTGGGTTTCTCTGAGCAAACAATGAAGGTCAACAACCCACAAAATTTGGTTGAGATCGGTCCACAAATAGAGGAGTATCAACTGTCTCCAGAAGTTGTTGTCACGTCACGTAAAGTATACGATCCATTTCAGTGTGACGTAACAACATTTTGACTTACTACAAACACTTTTTTTTGCTTTTTCATGAATAAAGCACACAAAAGTGAACGATGTTATAGTAAAATTGAGAAAATTTTCAACAAGAATCATCAGTTGTAGAATGTTCTATAGTTAGATTGACTTGTTGTCATTCAAATTCTTTTGTGACGTGGCAACACCTGACTTTTGGCTGTTTCGGACTGTTGGACATTAATGATTAATTTAATTAATTACAGTTCCGTTTCAAAACATATGAATGATCTTTCTCCTATGTTTTATCAACAATATATGAACGTAGATTCCATAATATAATATATAATCTTATTTCAACTTCCGGTTTGCTGATGGTAGTATTGAATGCTAAAAAATATGGAAACCCCATACGATATGGGCTTACCAGCGGAAGTCGAATATCGTATTCCGATGCCATTTTGGAATCGATGATGGTGATTTCCGGTTCGTTAAAAACAGATATAAAAGACCGGGAATGGCATGAAATCCCACAATACGATCGTAAATGGTAATGTTGGCATATATCCATGGGTGCGCGATAGGAATACAAAAAAAGAATAATGTTTGATAGAGAGAGATAGAATTTAAGTGAGAGGATAATGTTTGAGTGGAAAGAACTTAGCCTTAGAGCGACATATGTGGAGTTATGCAAAGAAAGTGCACATACAAATGCACAAGCAAACATCAACGATCAACGATCAACGATCAAAGTAATCTTCAACACGCAAAAATAAACGCCCTTGCACAGGTATGTGCGCGGATACATACAAAGTTTCTGATAGCAAAATCAAATGCGTTCCCCCTGTAGTAAGCGCCACTCGATGAATCAGGATTGTACTAGCCATTGATGGCAACGCCAGAGTGAACGTGTTAAACAATCACGATATAAAAATTGAAGTTCGGTTGAGGACCACCCTGACTTTTCCAAATAAAGACATACCGTGTATTATAGGTAACAGGTAGATCCAATTTATATAGCTTATTTTGATGAACATACCATAAGCATTCACAATTGCCTTATTTCGCAATGTTGACAATCTTATAGAACATTGAACTCATTTTGCATACAGGTCAAAAATATTTCTTCTCTGTTTTTGAAGCAATGAAAATGGCGCTAAAACGCTTAAATGAAGAGAGCTGGAAAAAATCCCCATGCTAGCGAATTGTCAGCGTTATGATAACTTTCATTTGATATTACTGAAAATTCGATAGGACCTACCGTTCCTGAGATACAAAGAGGGTTCAGGATCACCGGTCACGTTAGGACCACATTCCCCTATAGGATGGACCTTTAGAAGGGGAATGTAAGAGGTATTCAGAGTAAAAAAAACATGAAAATAGCACATAGCTTGCTACAATACGGTAAAATTCTTATTAAATACAACTTATTGATTGTGTGACGTGACAACGCTTCGTGGAGACTGTTTATTCGCACAGAGTGCGTTGTCACGTCACAAAATGCATGCCGTCAAAATACATGTCCTTACCAGTTTTTCGAAAAACTGAGTATACGGGAATCTACGTTCATCTTCAATTGACAAATCATAGAACAAAGTTTATTTGTAAGTTTTGAAACGGAACTGAAAATACACCACTAATGTTCAAAAGTCGGAACCCGCAAAAAGACAGATGTTGTCACGTCACAAAAGTATTGGGTTGGCAACAAGCGAATTCAACTGCAAAATATTCTCCAACTGAAGATTCCTGTAGGAAATTTTCTTAATATCACTTTAAAATCGTTTACCATTTGCAAATCGTACGATTTATACATGAAAACGAGAAAAAACCTGTTTTTAGTGAGTCAAACCGTTGTCACGTCACGCTGGAATGGGTCTATATGAAAAATATGCCTTGCTGATACATTAGTCGCACGGATAAAGCACACAAATGCACACAGAACAAACGTTAGGAAAACAGGAATGCTTCAATTTTCTGTAATTTGAACCAATTTATGATACAGAGAATAATTTGTATGCAGATCATCAAAATATGATCGCAGCAAAATAGTTATTAACGTGTCCTGTTTTCTGATTTGACACCATTACTGAAAGGCGTAATCCTACGTCAAAAAAATATGTAACACATACAACATGGTTTGAAATAAAGTAGCACTAGGGCTAGGGGAACATTCTTCTAATTCTATTCTCACAAAATGCTACGAATTTCGTTGATAAAATGAACTTTAAAATTAACCCACATTCAAAAAATAAACTCAAATATTGTCAAAAGAAAACATTACGTAAAATTTTGCTCAAAATGTATGTACTCATAATAGAACCATGAGTTTGTTCACATGATTTGTGAAATTCTAGAATGCATTAATCTATTCTAAATTGAATATTTTATGTGTTCTCTCAAAACGGAACCATAAAACCCGAATCGATACGCGTGATGAGATCAATACTCCTTACATTGTTGGTCTGAATTATGTGACCTTTGATTTCTAAGTGCATAAATTTCACACACAAGCGTAGTTCGAATGAAAACAAACCCATTTCTGCAACGAATGCAAATTATTTTTCCCTATCCGGAAGACTAATGACGAAAAAGAAGAGCAACAAAAGATTTTGCCATTACCTTTGTGTGGTTTGTTTCAATGTTTGCTTTGATAGTTTTCACCACTGATAATAACACGACGATAGTTGAACTCCGCTCTGCTTCGTCAGTTTGTTCGCAACGATTTGCTCTCCACCAAAAAGAAAAAAAGATTCCACTGATGATGACGAAATACGCGTCGGATAGAAATACACAGAATGTTGTTTTTATTCCGCGTCTTGCTGCAATCGATTTACGCGCACACCGTATGCTTCTGCCTCTGAGTTATCAACCGATCGACGTGTGCTATTTTCATCGCTGTGCTTCACTGCCTGTCTTGTTCCAAAATCTTGCTCCTCCGCAGCACTATTCTCTGCCCGACTGACGACTGCTGCTCCGCTCGAACTGCAAAGAGATGTGACTGTTTCACCAAACAAAACTCCCGTTTCCAATGTTTTCGATTTCACGTTAGAAGCTCTGAGAGATGCCGTTTCACAATGTTTGGCGTCACTCGCGCTTTTCACCAGCTTCCACCGCCGAAAAGGCGAAACGCAAATGCAGCAAAATAATCCAAATCGGGAGCACCACAAACTGTCAACAAATTTTCCTTCCTCACTCCCAACTGTTCACTTTTTTTTTGTTATTTTTATATAATCAAATTTTTAGTGCGACAGTGTCCCACTAAAACATTGTCCAATTGGAGTAATGATTTCACTACCCGAACTCCCCGATTACTCACTTTACGACCGTCCGATTTCACTCCGGGACCGCAGAGCCGAGTAGCAAAAACGTACCAATTTCCTAACGGGATCCACGGCCAGAGAAAGAAGTTTTCCTTTTGAACGGAACAGAAATCTCGTATGTATAGTTTTGTAGTTGGCTACGGTTTGTGATTGACGGAGAAGACAACGCACACTCAAACATTTGACGCAGAGTTTTGATTTTCCTTTCTTCTCCGCTGGCTGGATGACAGTAGTGATACCCGATAATCGTTCGCATAATCGATTTATCGAATACTTCCTACAGAAATCGATTATTAATCGAACGAATACTACGCAACCAATAATCGAAGCGAACGAATAATTTACGTCGATGAATCGATCCAAACCCAGAGAGAAAAACCCAGCCGTATGGCACCCGCCATGTTTTTGATGCCAACATCTCACACGTCAGAAGTATTTGTTTTCTTTAAAACAGCGATCCGCATTGACGGCAGTGAGCTTCGTTTACTAGTTTAGGGGAGCGTCAAAGAACAGCTGATTTTCAGTCGGAGTGAACGTTTTCAAAATTAAAATTATGAATGAAAATTAGCTTTCCCATATCAAATTAGTATTCTGTTCAAATTAAAAACATTTTTGTTTGCAGGTGGGGAAGAAGTCTCATACGAAAATTGTTTATGAAGACAACTTTATATTATAAAGAAAAAAATCAGCAACAATGTTGGAATTGTATGACCATATGGTTGAATGAAAGTCAGAAATACGTGTTTCTAATAATTAAATAACATAATGTGAAAATTGTCATTCAAATTACTGGCTTCGTGTCTTCCAATCTGGTAGAGATTACACTAACGATTTTGGAACCCAAATTATGACTCTAACTTGAAGTCGCCACCAGACGTCGACGTTATCGCGAATTACCAATTTACCACCATCTGACATATCGTGATGTCGATGATGAACTTTTACAGCAGAGGGATAGTGAGATAGGCGGTGACGGTAGGTAGAGTGAGATAGCGATAATCGTGTCATACACCTGGAAAAAACGAACGGTTTTATCCTGAAATTCAATCACTATTTTTCACGGTCCCCTAAACTCGTAAACGAATTTCAATGCTATCAACCCGAATTGAGCTTCGTTTACGAGTTTAGGGAAGCGTAAAAGATAAAATTGTGTGCTCCCGTGGCCGAGTGGTTAGCGTCATAACTAACATGCCGGGTGTTCGGGTTCGATTCCCGTTCTGGTCGGGGGAATTTTTCGTCAAAGAAATTTCCTCCGACTTGCACTGTGATCACGCGTATTCTAGAGGTTGCCACTCAGAATGCATTCAAGGCGTGTTGTTTGGCATAGAAATCTCAACTAAGTACTAATAAAAAATGACGCAAGTAATACTACGTTGAGACGGCGAAGTTCCTCTAGGAACGTTAGTGCCATTGAAGAAGAAGAAGAAGAAAAGATAAAATTGATTTTCAGGCGAAATGAATACATTTTTGATTCCCGATGGCTTTCTAGCAAATGAGAAATAAAAGTCTATCTAAACATTTCTCTCAATGTGATGATTAATCGATTATTTGGGGCGATTAATCGTATCGAATAACAAACTGCTGAAAAGTATTCGATTAGCTGATAAATGATTAATTTCAAAAGTCGGGGATCACTAGATGACAGTAGAAACTCGATATCGTTCGCAAAAAAAATTAAACTGACGTTTGTCCTTCAACTGCAGACAGCGCCCGTTCGTGCATTCGTTCAATTCTGGAACTTTACATGCAAGGAAAAGGCTTTTTTTCTGACACTGAAAGTAGACAGTAAATAAAAATAATTATGTATTGAATGCAAGTATGATAAGAATTCGATAAGAACGATTCTTTATTTGGTACTGACCAGGTTGAACAAATAGTTCAGGAATAAAAACGGGACACGTAACTCATGAAAATCATGAACTATCATAACTAGCTGACCCGGCAAACTTCGTCCCGACAAAAAATTATTTTTCGTTGTCACATCCACGTTTTCTTACTAAGCGCTGTTCATGGGTTCAATCGCAGAATTATTCATTGATTGATCTTCTAATCTACCCTTCAAAATTACATTCTACCAAAACTCGACATAATAATTTCAGATTATTTTCAGACACAATTCTCGTTCAAAATTTTTCGACCACTTGCAAACAACATGTTTCTCCGTTACGTTACATGCCAAATTTGGTTTTATTTGCTTGATTGATTCTCGAGTAATGCAGAAATTTGTGTTTCATTTGTATAGCAGAACCAGCCCCCCTTCCACTTAAGAGAGGGGAAGGAATATTTAACCACCATAGATTCATTTATTGCACCCTAAAACCAAATTTCATTTCATTTGTTCGATTAATTCTCGAGTAATGCAGAAATTTGTGTTTCATTTGTATGGCAGCCCCCTCTTAGAGAGGGGGGGTGGAGTGTCTCACTACCGTAAAAACATTTATTGCACCCTAAAACCTCCACATGCCAAATTTGGCTTTATTTGCTTGACTAATTCTCGAGTAATGCAGAAATTTGTGTTTCATTTGTATGGCAGCCCTCCCTTAGAGAGAGGATGTAGTGTCTAACCACCATAGAATTATTTATTGCCCCCTCAACCTTCATATGCCTAATTTGGTTTCATTTGCTTGATTAATTCTCGAGTAATGGCGGGTTTACATTAGGGAGATCTATAGCTATAGATGGATTTATTCATGTGAAAATAGGTGTAAACGGGTGAGAATAAATATGATACACTTATTCGAGGTATATATAACTTGAATAATTTCAGCATATGTAAACGCTTGTGAATTTCTCACTGGTGAGAAATCACTAAAGTTGGATGCAGTTCTACTTCAGGTGAATAAATTCACCGAAGATATGAATATATTCATTATAGAAGTTCACGCTAGTGTAAACGGTTGATGCGATTTCTATAAATCTCATCATATTTATTCACATGAATATATCCCTAGTCTAAACCCACCCTAACGTTGAAACTTTTTTGGCGTTTATTCATTAATTTTTGAAATGATAAAAAATTACTTTTTATTTTGCTGGATGGGTAAGAAGGACCACCCACGAGGTAAAACGGACCATGACGGGGGAGTGATGCTATTTCCGACAGTTTAACCTAGTAAAAATAACAGAAACAATGTTGTCTAAGGTGCTAAATGTTTAGGGTTGTTCATAAACTACACACAAGCTCCTGAAAAGGCCATCCATATTCCTCGTGCAGAGTATTGAAAATATTCGTGAAAAATTTACCAAATTTTCGAAATTTATAAGGACGATTATCTACGTGAGCCTAAAATCTCTCAAAATCTATTCATGCGAAGTCTGAATGACCCGAAGTAGGTATTTCTAGTTCCAATTCGATATGTTGTATCATTCAGCCAGCTCGAATGCCAGTTCCTTGACATCTCGCATTATGATGGCGTAGAATCGATTCTCCAGCTGCAGCAGATGCTCCACCAGTTCTTGTTTCTGAGTAGTGGTAAAAACTGGACCAATGGATCCGAGCTCCATCGTCGGTGATTTATTGCATTGGGTTTGTTGGTGGTTCTAGGAATTCCAAAACTGACTGATGCTTTCCTGACGGACATGCCGGACATGAACAATCTACTTAAGGATTGGGATACTGGCTACTTATGGAATATACAGTTTTTGCTGGAGAAATCCTTATTTTGGTTATCTTGAAAATTGAATCGACGGGTCGGCGGCCGACTCGAATTGTGTCTCGTTGGCGGCTTGGGGCTACCACGGTTGCTTATCCTCGTTAGATAGCAACTTCACTCCCATAAAATAACCTTGACTTCAGAATAAATTCAATTAGGAAAAAATAAATTCATAATCAAAATATGGCTCCGGTTGCGTTAATACGTAAGTGCCCAGCAAACATTAAATCGTATAATTTTGCACGTGCCAAGTCTTACAAGAAATCCGAATAAATCATAATCGCATATAATATCAATCAAAGTATGTATCGTGTATATTTGAAATCGCATTAAATGTAAAAACTCGATTTTAAATACCATTATCAAAATAAGTCGCAATTCGGTATAATAAACATCAATTTTATGATACACATTGTCGTAAAATATATTTAAGCTGAATCATATGCGTATATTACGCTGATGCAGTTTGTGTGTCGTATAAGCGTATAATTTAAATCGATTCAGTACTGTAGTGAATCTGGTTGCATGCTGAAGAAAATCATGAAACAGTGAATAATATTAGATCCTAATAAAGAACATATTACATCATATTGAAATGTCAATGAAATGCTGATGCACTCGAAAGTATTAACCGCTGTTGAATTAAATTTCAGATAGCCGCGCGAGATAGCTGGTGGATGATGATCCAGACGACCGGAGTTCGAACCCACATCGGAGCAGTTTTCACCAAACATCAATCTGTGCCATTTCAAACATTCATATTCCACTCCCAACACAAGTCAATCAAACCATTATTATTTCTACAAACATAAATACTCATATAAAAAAATGGCGATTCGTGAGGCTATAATAAACATTTCACGAAAATATTTTGCGCCATTTGTTTTTTTCCTATGTCTGTAATAAATCGTATATGAGTATGGCAAAAGTCGCTATTATAGCCGGTCAAAGTTGCATATTCATCCAAACAAATTCGGTAAGCATCCACTTTTGCATGCATATGCCAGTTAGGCGCATTATATGCCAACCAAATTTTAGGGCATATGATGTTATATATACGCTTGTTATGCGAATGTTTGCTGGGTGCCCCTTATCCTTACAATTTACGCGAAAAAACTAGAATCCCGACGAAACAAAAGAAATGATGAATGATTTTTAGTCTAGTGGTTTATCGTTTTAACCCAGGGTCATTCGGATAGAATCAAATTGGTTGTCAAAAATAATCCAACAGAAAGGTTAAAAGAGATCCAATAATCAGCAAGAGAAAAAGTGTTACTTTTCTTATAGTAATGCACATACATAGAGAAAGTATTGTTATTAAAGGCAAAAATAATCGATCGAATTAATAAAAAATTAACGAACTATATTTTTCCATCAATTAAAGCCAGCATTCAAAATCATAAGTGATGACATTTTAGCAGGAACTATTTGACTTCTAAACTTCTTTAAACTAAATTATAATTCAATTTTAGTTATCGTAAAATGTTAAGTTTTTAAGATTCTGAACGTTAGAATTATATAATTTGTACGTTTTTCTTTCATTTAATGAGCTAAAATACGAATCACACAAGTTACAATATTTATTTCATTCGAGTTTATCAAAAATCAAATCATTATCAATGCCTAATACTTAAATAAACGTCAGAACGAAGCTGGTATAAAGAATACGTTAATCTTTGAAGCGATTGATATAAATATATACGAAATTCTCGAGCGGCAAAAGCGGATTTTATTTATACGCTAAGATCAATTCAACGATAATTGTGATACACTCTTATAATAAGCCTAACTAACAATTCCCCATCAGTGTGACGTTTTTATGATGGTTTTATTCATCTCTATGCTTAAAAATGCCTGAATTAATTGTCATCAAATCCTCTATTCAAGCCTTGTTCAAGCAAATTAAGAGAAATTATTAAGCTATAGCCAATATTGTTCGTTAAATGTAGTTTGAAGTCAATTAAAAAACGTTTATCCAACTACAAGGTGTAGTGGAAACATCTATTCGACCATCTAGCTCTACTCAGACTGCTTTATCGAAGAAGATCTTTGTCTGATTTTTTTTCTTTCAAATTTCTATGAAAAAAATATGTTTCATAGCACCTTGATATACGCTTGTTACAGTCTTTTACAACTGATAGATAAAAGTTGTTCAGTTTATGATGAACTTTTGAAAAAAAAAATTAAAAATGGTCAAGATTAAACTTACCACCTTTACATCAATGATCCTCCCTCAAACCATTTGCTCCGTTAGAACACTTCAAAATGTAATGCCAAACAGTCGAACATTAGGTTAAAAACACTGGCAGCAAATGCTCATTTTGGTAGTCCGTCATGTAAACATCGAATGTTGAACAAAAGCTTAAATTTGGTCTAAATAAGCTTTTATACAACGTATAGTTCAGCATATCGTCTTATTAAGCACTCAATACTATTGTTTGGCCATTATTCAACTGACTAGTTTAATAACAGCTAAAGATTGTTTGTTGGGAGATTCCATTATCATTTGCCATTAGACGTCCTTTCCTGTTATGTTTGCCATCTGAGGATTCAGTACCCAGCGGAAAATAATACTCTAGCTACAGCTGCTTCCTGGAGTGGCGTCGATGGATATTTGTAATTGTGGAACCCTACAGGAGCATTTCCATAATACGATACAGACAGTGTTTCTACACCGGCGACCTGTAGAACTCGTTCAGTAGTTTTTTTTAAATTATTCACCTGCTATACATTTGGCCTGCGGTAATTTATATAAACTTCTGTCACCCAACGTTAGTAAGATCAGGTTTTCCTCCAGCTTGCGATTCAATGATTTAGTATATTTTTTTTGTTGGCCTCAGTAATGCTCGGAGCAATGTCGGAGTAATGTCAAAAAATTATCAAAACAAAGCTCACATAAATTGAACTGGTCAAGTAGTTCACAGAAAAAAGGTCTCATATGGAATTCTCCGATTGGATAATAATAATAATAAACTTTTATAATTTTCAACGTAGAAGGGGAGTTGAAGTCCACATCGTTTAACATTCCGTTACGATTACATCACATGCACTATGGGGAGTAGAGCATCGAACAATTGAGAGCAATGGACTCGCACCACACTGTGAAGCACGCTTTATGGGGAAAGTAGATGAATTACAACTTTGCGCAACCGGAAGATGTACGTTCAAAGTTACTGAAGGATGTTCCGACGGATGAATAACTTCATTTGTTTCAAGCTGTGTCGCCCTCGAATCTCGAATCTATCGAGATTTTGTGTGGAAAAGTTGACTGAGTTCAATTGATTTTGTGTGAAAGAATTGAAACCTCGTTATGAGCGTTTCGCATGTTCATGCACAGGTACACGAACTCAAAGCTCAAGTGAGAAACCCTCGTTCATTGCAATGCAATGAATTCTTCCTAGCAGCCCGAAGAAAAAGTATTTAGAAAGCATCCAAAGTTACAGATACTAACGATAATAATCACTACTTTCACACTATTTTCTTACATTGTTGTATTTCATTAATAGGTAATTGATTGATTCAATTTTCTTTTCAACTATGTCTTAATCAATCTAAAAACAACTTCAATTGGATTTTAAAATGGTAGTTCGAAATTAGTAAGTCGACAAGAGAAAAATTAATCCCAAAGAGCGTTACTGAATGATATTCGCATTACAATAAATATGAGTACCGTTCACACTAAAGATTAAAAAACCTGGAGATGATCATGATCATTATCATTGAGAAGAACAATTTTTCGTAACAAGGCCTGTTTCAAAACTTTCTGCTTTTCTATTCTCAATGTCCGGCAAAATTCTAAACATTAACTTCTGTTCTATAATTCCGTATCCTTGGTTGTGCATGATATTTCTGTTTGCAAACGCAACTTCGCCAAGAATCAAGAGTTGATGAAGATCCAATTGTAAATAGTTTTATTCATCTACAAATTTTCCAATGTTCACTTGGCGTGTCTGAAAAGCTCTCCTAAAAGTCTATTCCATATGCATGCATTATTTCATAAATTGACGATGAGATGATTGAAACTCCAAAAAATCAAAATTTCACGAAAATGTTCACAAAGTAATAAGCAAAGATTTGTCATTCTTGACACATTTATCTGTGATCGACAAACGCGACTATTTTTACGACCGTTTGAAATGCGACTATTTCTAACCGTCATGTCCAATTAGGGAATAGACGCACAATATATATATATATATATATATATATATATATATATATATATATATATATATATATATATATATATATATATATATATAATAAAGGTGTGACCGTGTCGTCAATACGTGCGCGAGGGGAAACGATATAAATAAACAGAGGACTGTGGAAAGGGATTTGACTGCAAAACGCGGGAAAAATATTTCCATCACAAGGAGGCGATCTGGCGTAGTGGTAACATCCATACCTCTCACGCAGAGATCACGAGTTCAATTCTCACTCCCGACATTCTTCCAAAAATGGAAGTAAAAGTGACGAACCAGCTGAAATGTGTTGAAAGTCACTATAATAAAGAAAAAAAAAAAAAAAAAAAAAAAAAAAAAAATTTCCATCACAAACCGACACTGAGAATCGATTTGTTCTCTTGAGCTAAAACATAAAATAAGATAGAGTATATTACAAACCTAGTTTTAACCGTAAAAGACTTACCCTTCAGCTTTCCAATGCTTTTATTGCCACCAAAACAATTCCACACACAAAAGCAAAAAAAAATATTGCTAAATATTGCTGATTGTTTACATACAAAATCCAAATGGCTGAAAGGCCTTTCTCATAAGTCGCGGTACCGTATTGTATTTATCCAAGGCGTTTCCATATATACCAGGTGAAACAATCATATGAAATGCACTTTCAGCCATATTGGAATTGCTGTCGGTATTGTTTACAAACAGCATCAGAACGCTGCCGGCGGCTCTCTACAAACTGCTACGACGCTCTTTCGAACGATGCCTACTATGTTCGACTTTCGCGAATTTATGTGAAAAAGAAGGGATGATTTTGTAGAATTTCCACTACTCTCGCATGTGAATATGCAATAATGGCGTATCCTAGCAATAACAAAACAAACAACCCCCGCTCCGCAAACCGTAATCCCCTTCTGTTTGAAATGATTATGTTGCTTCACCTGTTATACATTGATATAAGCGCCTTGGTATTTATCGTGGTTTGTGTCATATTTAACTGGCATCCCTTACTTCGACTGACATTTCCGCTGAAAGGCTTTCCAATGTTTTGTGTACGTCAGATCATAATAAACAACTCAATTGTAATATAAACAATCTGCCGTTCAATAGTTCAGTAGCCAAGAAACAAAAAAATATTGTAATCATTTTAAGCCATGGAGAATATTTTAGAACCTAGCAGTTCCGATGATAACATGGCACCGGAAGGCAAGAAAGACATACAGTCGTTGCTATCATCGGAGGATGATTTATTTGATGGTCCGCCTAATTCAACAATCAAAATTGAACCAACCCAGCTGCAGGACGATGCTTCCCACAGGTCGTCGTACTCCCTGAAAACCGAATTCGAGGATATAATTCTTCCGGAAATCAGCCGCGAGATCAACACTGTCGATACGGCGAGCAGGGAGCAGATCCGAATGGAACAAGAGCTATCGAAACTGAAGGAGATGAAGACTAAGAAAATGGTTGAGGAAGAGGAATTGGAGAAAATGCAGTGAGTATTGCGAGCATTTCCAGTGGACCCCAATGAATGAATTCAATTTAAACGAGTTTTTAATTGACAGAGTTCTCGTTTCGAACTTCACGGAAGAACAACTGGATCGCTATGAAATGTACCGAAGAGCAGCCTTCCCGAAGGCAGCCGTGAAACGACTAATGCAAACTATCACCGGTTGTTCCGTGTCCCAGAACGTAGTGATAGCCATGTCCGGCATAGCGAAGGTGTTCGTGGGGGAAATGGTGGAAGAAGCACTGGATGTTATGGAACAGAACGGTGAAACGGGAGCGGTTCAACCGAAGTATCTTCGTGAAGCAGTACGAAGATTGCGAGCACGGGGACAGATACCTAACGGGCGGGGACATAAACAATTTTTTAAAATGAACTGATTAGTTAAATATTTGTAGATTTTCTAATTTTCGGATATAAAGACTTTTTTAACCTTATACTGGGTAATTTTGATTGCATAATGAAAAATATGTGATTGAATGATTCTGAATTGATCCTCTAAATGGTAAGGGCCATAAAGTACCTAAAAGTCAAATCAGAATATACGTATATTTTTACGAAATGTTCAAAAACGATTGTCGATCTTGCACTTGGGGAACGAGAAAACGGCGGTTCAACCATTTTCTCAGCCTCCATTCCCTGAACCACTGATTCAGACTGTAGAAGCTGACTCAATCGAGGTAGGAACCTTCAGGTTCAGGTCCTTCGTGGAACCTCTTGCTACCATAACTGACGTTGATCGTGAGATCTTTTTAGCTTCTCATGATGCGTGGCTTGTCTTAGTTCTTTCGCATAAGAGAAATGATCTTAGCTATTTCAGAATCTAATAGCTTTATTATGCAGTGTAACCGACTATGTAAACTTTAATCTATTTCGGCAGTCTTATCGATGAATAGTTCCAGTCTTCTTGTAATGTTTAATTCTTTTCCAGCTGATTCGGACTCACAGTGATTGTTACTCGAAACGATCATTACGCATTCCTCTCTTGCAACTTAAGGGTGGAACGGTCAAAATTTTGTTTAAAAAAAAAGGGTGTTTCATTAATATCTCTATGGGGCGAAAATCTGTGGTATTGGTAGGTTTGTAATCTTTGGGAACTATCATCACGTTATTCTAATCGCATGATGCGAAATCCGGCCAAAACAGAATGGGTTTGTCGTGTTTTTTGTGGAAACAGCAGACATTTCTTCAGATTCCTTGACGTAAACTTTCAGGTTGTGTAATGGTTTCGGATATCGATGGATTAAATAACTAACTATATTCTGGTTTAAATATACTTTTATTTTCACACACTTGTGTTAATTCTTTTTTCCGTGCTTATAGCTGTAATGGCGGTAACCGAATGATAGAGGCGAATGAACTGCAAAGTTTAAAGCCTCTTAAAAACAAAGAAAGAAGAAGAACCGAATGATCCCCCTTTTCGTTCTTTCACCTTGTTCAGAGCCATTCATCAGACTCTCTCTCCCATTGCCTGTCTACCAAAGCCTCTTCAACCGCACGAGGGGTGTGCCACTACATCCCCCTCAACACTTCTTGAATTAATGTGATATATAGCTTTCAAATAATAATATATATATAATAAGGTGAAATGTAAAAACATATTAGATATAAGATAGGCTTAAGAATTGAGTGTAATGAATGTGAATGTGAATGTGAGAGTGAACATTGTCAACATATCCTTTTATCTCTTCCTTTTCCTGAAGAAAATATGTCACCCTTCTAAACTCGAGTAGACCGCGGTTTTCTACACCATTAACATTAGAATTAAGGAAAAATGTTTATATATACTTGTAACAATACAGTCAGGAATTTGGCTCCTTTAAACTTATGTAACTGAGCCTGTAAAAATAAACGATTTAATAAAAAAAAATAGCTTTCAAACCAAGATGGCTCTTTCCGCTGCCGCTTAGACTTTACCCGATCATCGTTGGATCCACTAGGAGAATTCGAAACTGATTCATTTGAAATGTCACTCTCTATGTTCCTATTGGTGTCATTTGCAGTTGCTGTCTCGGGGCTTTCGATCTTCTTCACGTGTGCTATATTCCTCCTGTATTCCTTTCCGGTAGTTACGATTTCACAGTTATATCTGCCCCGCGTTTACTCAGTACTACAAACTCCTCGTTAATATATTCAGTGCTGAGTTTGTTTGTTTCTTTCTTTGTTTTTAAGAGGCTTTAAACTTTGCAGTTCATTCGCCTCTAACACTGAGTTTGTTGTCCTTCTTCATCCTTTTAAATAACACGAAATCTCCCACAGAAATGTCTCCTATTCTCGCACGTCGTTTATTGTCACTATAATCCCTCCCTTTCTCTTTCTGGATTCTATCAAGATCTCTGGTTTCCTCACTTCAATTCACTTAATCAGCAGAAGGCTCCAGTGACCTGTGCTGTACACAAAAGTCGTCTCCATTCACCTCGGTCCATAGCTGTTTGTCGCCAGCCATGCAGTCTGTGTACGATCCGCAAGTCGGCTTCTACTTGGTCGAGCCATCTTGCCCGCTGCGCACCTCTTCTCGTTCCTATCGGGTCGTTTTTTTTTTTATCCCATTTATTTATTTAAGGCTCATTAGCATTTTAGCTGTAACAGAGCCGAATTTTAATTGTGTACATGTCACATGGTTATCATATCTATAATTAGCACATTACACAGTTGCCGTTCGCCAGTATTCCTTCTATACCATTACATATGGTACATTCACACAGTAGCCATTTAGGCGTAAGAGTATTCTTTCTGTTCTTCCATTATCCAGTTGGACCACCGGACAGCGGAGACAGTTGATTGATCATTGTTGAGTTATTTATAGAACAGCAGCCCGATGTGTCTTGCAGAGCAGAGCAGTTGTATGGATGAATCGATCTTATTTCGACCGTGGATCGATCTCCATCGCTGATGATTGTTGCGTGGACGTAGCTATTCTGTAGCAACACAAAGATGGTCAATGAGGGTCCTGAGTTTTGAACTCACGATCGATCGCTTACTAAGCGAACGCGCAACCAATGTGGCTACGGAGACCCCCCAATATCGGGTCGTTGTCGAGGACCATTTTCACTGGGCTATCGTCCGACATTCTAACGACGTGCCCAGCCCAACGTAGCCGGCCGATTTTCGCGGTATGAACGATGGGTGGTTCTCCCAGCAATTGGTGCAGCTCATGGTTTGTTCGCCTTCTCCATATTCCGTCATCCATCTGCACTCCACCGTAGATGGTGCGCAACACCTTCCGTTCGAATACACTAAGGCCGCGCTGGTCCTCCGCGAGCATAACCCACGTTCTCGTGGCCGTAGAGGACTACCGGTCTAATCAGTGTTTTATAGACGGTTAACATCGTGATGCGGCGAATTTTACTCGACCGTAGCGTCTTCCGGAGTCCAAATTAAGCATGATTTCCTGCCATAATGCGTCTTTGTATTTCTCTGCTGGTGTCATTATCGGCGGTCACCAGTGAGCCTAAGTACACGAATTCATCTACCACTTCGATTTCGTCACCGCCAATCTGAATTCTTGGTGGGAGGCTAACATTTGTCTCCTTAGAGCCTCTTCCTCGCATGTATTTTGTCTTCGACGTATTGATGACAAGTCCAATCCTACTGGCCTCAGTCTTCAGTCTGATGTAGGTCTCCTTCATCGTCTCAAAGTTTCGTGTCACAATGTCAATGTCGTCTGCGAAGCCGTAAAGCTGGACTGACTTTCGGAAAATCGTGCCACTCGTGTCTATCCCCGCTCTTCTGATCACACCTTACAAAGCGATATTAAATAGCAAGCAGGAAAGCCCATCACCTTGCCGTAGCCCTCTCCGAGATTCGAAGGGACTCGAGAGGATCCCCGATACTCGAACCACACACATTACTCGGTCCATCGTCGCCTTGATCATTCGTGTCAGTATATCCGGAAAACCGTGTTCGTGCATAACTTGCCATAGCTTGTCCCGATCGATTGTATCATAGGCTGATTTGAAGTCGATGAAAAGGTGATGTGTGGCTACGTCATCTGGTTTCCTCATCGCTCAAATTAGAGTACGCCAATCGAGGGAGCTTCGTACGAATTTTGCGGCCAAACATCATTTCAGCCGGTGAACGTCCGATTGTAGAGTGAATCGAAGCGCGATACGTTAGAAGCTCGATCCTCCAATCTTGTCCAAGTTCATGAGAGATTTTGTAGTCGTTTGAGTATTGTTCGATTCTGCCGCTCTACTTCCCCGTTCATCTGAGGCCAGTAAGGTACGGTGTAAATGAGTTTAATAACATTGCTTTGACAAAATGCGGATAATACTTCACAATCTCCACTTAGCTGAGAAGCGTTATCGGCAGTGAGAGTAACAGGAATCCCAAAACGACTGAATATTGTTCTTAGTTCCTTGATTGTACTCTCCGCTGTAATACTGCTCATCCCACATACTTCAAAGTACCTGTAATAATCTATCACTACGAGTAGAAACTGTCCTTCAGGAAGTGGCTCTATGAAGTCTATTGCGACACCTTCCACGGTCCATGCGGTAAATCACGACGAACCATAGGTTCAGGAACTCCAGGAGCAGAAACTAGTGTACATCCCCTGCACTTCATTACATACGCTTCAACATTTTTATCCATTTTAGGCCACCAGACAGATGCACTCAAGTGATTTTTCATCATTTGTGTTCCCGGATGACCTTCGTGCGCTAAACACAATACCTTCTCTCGCAGACATTCAGGAACAACGATCCGATCTCCACGCATTAAAATATTTCTGACCTGGCACATTTCCTGGACAATAACGCGATATTCTATTGGAAGCTCAAATAAACGATCTCAAGCAATAATCTGTAGAAGTTTATGTAATTCATCATCTTGTCTAGATGCAATCTTAATTTCTTCCCATCGTATGGCGGCGTTATCAGCTGCTGCACTAGCAATTTCGTTAACGAAAAGCTCTTCCGAATAATCGAAAGGCGTTGGCTTCAAAGTGGACAATCGTGAAAGTGTATCTGCTACATTATTTTCTCCTGGTATATGCTTAACTTTATAATCGAAAGCTTGTATTCGTAATACCCACCTTTCTATACGGGCGCATGGTTTTGAACGTGTAGCAAATAGAAATTGTAATGCTTTACAGTCTGTCACTAAGACAAACATTTTACCAAGAAGATACATCTGAAATCTTTCAACTCCCCAAACTGCCGCCAACGCCTCCTCCTCCGTCAGGCAGTACCGTTTTTCAGTTTTAGTAAGAGATTTGGATGCATAGGATATTACGCGGTGTTCATCATATTCATTAGTTTGAACCAGTATAGCTCCTAAAGCAGTGGGACTTGCATCTACAATCACTGATGTATTATGTGCAGTATTAAAATATCCTAGGCTCGCGGTATTCGAAAGTGCTTCCTTAATTGCATCTAAAGATTTTTGGTGCTCAGATTTCCATTCAAAATTCACTGACTGTTCTGTAAGCTTCCCTAGAGGTTCATCTAAAGTCGCTAAATTTTCGATAAATTTGTTCATATAGTTTGCAAGCCCTAGAAAGCTTTTAACTTCAGCAGAATTCATCGGACGTCGAAAAGATACCAATGATTCTATTTTAGATGGCGAAGGTCGAATGCCGTTTGCGGAAATTACGTGACTAAGAAATTGGACTTCAAGTGGGCCAATCACACATTTCTCGTGATTCAGAACTACGCCTTGATTTTTCAAACGTTCATACACCATGAGTCTACTACGAATTACTCCATTCCCTATTCGTGCGAGCAATTCATCGACTATCGGCATTGGATAGCGCTCTCGCATTACAGCTTCGTTAACACGTCTTAAATCTAAGCACACTCGAGGTTCACCATTAGCTTTATCGACTACGACTAACGGTGACACCCAGGTTGTTGGTCCGGTTTTAATTCCAATGATGTCCTGCGCTAACAATTGGTCTAATTTCAGGTTCACAGCAGTCTCATAGGGAAGTGGAACGCGACGAACTGGCTGGAACACTGGTTTGAATGCGGGGTCCATGTGGATTTGAACCTGCACATCTTTAATTTTACCAAAAAACATACTCTGCTGCTCTTTATCGAGCTGACTTACTTCTACTCCAATCTTCAGAACACCAAGCGCCTTCGCAGTAGCAAAATACCGCGTTCTCATTCATCTACGACAAAAATGTAGCTAATTCACGTTTTCGTTGAACTTTAATCTCGGCGCAGAATAAACCCAAAATATGCAGGGTACGCGGCTTCCATATGCTTTGATCACTGCACATGTTTAACCCTTTCGGCATCTGTTGAACCTTTATTTCTTGCTGCTTAAGTTTCTTCCACGCTGATGAGTGAATCAAGTTCACGTCCGATCCGGAATCCACAAGTATATTTAATTGAACACCACCAACCGTGCAAGCAAGAACGTTTGATTCGTTCCCGAAGTAGGAACAGTAATGTGTTTTGACGTAGGATTACGTCTTTCGGGAACATATTGGGGTACAAATTGAAAAATGAAAATCGATCGAATCGTGAAAAATGTCCAATTTCAAACGCTTATTGCTCATTCATTTCATGATGGATTGATGAGATTTTTGCATCAAACGATTTCGGCACTCCATAACAATTTTTCACATTAAATAAAACAGTATATATCATAAAACTAACTATTGAACAATTGAAAAATCTCAACCCCTATCCAAACAGAGATACCCAGTCCTGATTGGTCGAAATTGACGTCATTTCTTTTTCGCGCACGATTGGATTCTTTCGTTCACCGGCAAGCTAAATATTTGCATGGCGAACGAGTAGGAGGTGCCTACTTCACACATACCAAATGATATAAAAGGAAGGAGCATTCGTGGTTCTCATTCATTCTTACAACGGACGTGGAACGGACAACAACAAGTGAAGAGCAGCAGCAGTGGAAGCAGCTTATATCAAGGCGAGCATCGAAGTTGAGCGTTCAAAATGTGAGCTGTGCCTCACATCAAGCTTCTATGACAGCATAACCAACGGCAAATAGTAGCAACGGTTGGTGAAACCGGTCTACTACTAGTGGCAGCAGCAAGCATCACGAGCGGATCGTTTCAGGCACGCTTTCTCCGTCAGAAGTGCGAAAACGCGTTTTGACGTAGGATTACGTTCTTCGGGAACATATTGGGGTACAAATTAGAAATTGAAAATCGAGCACATCGTGAAAATTGTCTAATTTCAAACGCTTACTGCTCAGTCATTTCATGATGAAATTTTTACGTCAATCGATTTCGGCATTCCATAACAATGTTTCATATTGAAGGAAATAGTATATGTCATGAAACTAACTATCGAACAATTCAAAAATCTCAACCCATATCCTAAGAGAAATACCCACTTCTGATTGGTCGAAATTGACGACACATGCGGCGGGTCCCTAACAGAGACATCAAAACCAAGCTGCCTTGGTGAAATCGGCATTGCAAATACATAAAAGTAGGGGGAGGTTTTGTTCCTACCGAAATGTATTCCCTAACAGAGATATCAAAACCAAGGTGTCCGCGGGAAATCGGCATTGCACATATATGAAAGTCGGGGGCATTTTTATATTGCAAGTAAGGTGAGTGATACGATTAATACTAGCAAATAAAATTTAAATTTGAAAACTTCAATGTTGGTTGCTTCGTGAAATTTCATATCAATGACCGATCGTGTGAAAAATTTAGCCCAAGTGTAAGTGTAAAATTGTATATGGTAGCAGTTGTGTTAAAAATGACTTAATATATGAAACGGTTCATTTCAATTTTCATTAATAAAAACCAAGGTGTGTTGCCGCTCGAGAACGGGTCGTTTGGTTTAAACTGTCTTTTGTTATGAAGAAAATTACCTTTCTCATTTCAAATATGTTTTCTATATATTAAAGTAACATGTTTTTACTGATGAGAAAAATTGATAATTGTGTTCGGTATTGGTAATTATCTTATGAACTAGGATGCTACTGAACTAGATCATAGATTCAGGGTCGTTTCGGATGTAAGGCGTTCTAAATCAAGACAACTAGTTTTTAGACTAAACTAACTTAACATTTATTGTTCACATGAATTTCGTTTGTCTCCGGATCCACTCAAGCCATCACGCCACGTCTCCTGCTGCTGTTGCTGATCCCCGATGTCCTGGATGACTCCTCTTTAAGATTTGCCGGTATTCCGGCGGGAAAACTTCTGCTGTCACGCAATGCTGCGCGTGATAACGTCACTAGGTGTACGCTCTCTCGAGCAACTCCACAATTCTTGGGGGTAGGCCGTGACACTTTGAAAACTGTCACACGGCTTTCCGTTCACTTGCACGAACGTTTTCTGGGATTTTTCCACAGGAATTTCGATCCCTACTTTCTCACTCGAGTTACACCGTTGATGCGTGATATAATCACCGGCGAATAATTTCCACAGATCGTGTCGTTTAACAACGTGTTGCCGCTTAGACTCTCGAGGGCCCAATCCTCTACACGTCATCCGACGTCTTTTATTATCTCTCCCATTCTTATTGATCAGACATGGCGGGAACCGGATCCTTGGCTGTGGTGAATATGGCATGGTAGCTTGGGTGACTGGTGGCTGGTTTGGGTGGCGGTTGGTAGTACTTTTACATTATATAAATGATATTTCGAGATTACAATTGTATTTTAGTATAAGGTACTGATTGTATTTTTACTACAAATAAAATAGAAATTCTATTTCAAACGAAAAACATTAGTTTGCTTCGAACGTTAAGAGTGGTGAATACAATAATGAGCCGACTTTATACACAGTAAATACATTTGTTACCACACACTGGTAACAAGGATCACAGAGGGTGGTTTTCATCATATCTCGTTCCACTTTGGAATCTTTTATCTGACACACACCATCCAACGACTGTTTACCATCCTTCTGTCATCATCGCTCGGTAAACATTGGTGGAGTGAACAAACGATACCCAACAATCAAACTAAACGGCCCTTTATAGAGCCACCAAATGGTTATCAAAGAGTTTAACGATGTAATTCTTCAAACATATCAAAATCAACATATAGCCTAACGGAATCCTACGTCAACTATGCGGTCGTGTCTCGGATACAACCCTCCTGTGACTTTTTTATTTGAACCTGAAATTTCGTCCTGCGATCGATCTACAACAGAATGCACGCTTGTCTCCAAGTCATCATGTTTAACAAAACGTACCTGCTTCGTCTATGAACCGGAGGCCCCTGATCTGGATGAGGATCGCTTCCTGCATACAGCCTCAAAATGACCCGGTTTGTTGCACCGGCGACATTTCTGATTGCGGGCCTTGCGTTCCGTAGAGGTAAATAGGTGTCCTTTGGTGCCACAGTTGAAGCATGTTATCTCATGATTGTTTTTAAAATTGAATGCTTTTGTATTACGATTCGTACCTTCGCGAGCCTCTACTCGAAACACCTTTTCTGATAATTGTTCCTTCTCATTAAGGGAAGACAGGTCATTAACCTGTTGTTCCACTCCTTCCATCATGGCACCCATTCCTTCAATTTCCGCCAAACTAACGTCCTTCTGTAAGATTCGACGCCGCAACTCTCCCGAAGCACAGCCTTCCACAATCACGTCAATCATGAAAACTTCCGTCAATACTTCACGAACATCTGCATTATATTTTTCCAGTCCGCAATCAGCTAGTTGTTGTCTAATACGTAGAACAAAATGAGCAAAGCGTTCGTGCTTTTCCTGGCGAATTTTCCGCAAGCGACAACGTTCCAGAATATACTGCCGACCAGGCTCAAAATACTCGTCCAACTTCGAAATTGCAATGTCGTACCAATTTAATTTTGTCGAAACCAACGGTAATTTCAGGTAAGTTTTCGTACACCCGTTGTAGCTGCTTTCCTCCGAAATGCAACAGCTTGGCTCTCATCTTCTTCTGGTCGGTAACATCGTACGCATCAAAATAAATTTCTAGCGAAGACTTCCAGCTCTTCCATTCCTTTGCTAATTGATTCCTCCCTAATTCCTCGCATCGAAAAGGAGGGATCGGGCGGGCATTTGGTAACATCGAAATGTATATCGGTCTACGCAGTGTGTTTCTCAGAACGCCACATAATTTCAGAATGTGACATAATTTCGAGCTCAAAGCTACGTTTTTTTAACTCAACCATATATGATGTTCCTCAGAACAAAACATTCTCAAATTATTTTTCCATCGAAATGATACTAGGCTCCTCAGAGCATATACTTCTCGAAGTATGTATAGTTCCTCAGAACAAATTAGTACTCCTCAGAGTAATTCATAACATCACGCACAACTGAAATCCATTGCTTCTCGAAGCAATTTTCCTCATGATAATTCACTCAGTTCCCAGTTCCTCAGAACTCTATACTCCTCGGAGTCACAACACCTACACGTTTGTAAACATACATTTCGTAACATAATTTCACCACAACTGATCAACATATCATGCCAAATTATTTTATAATCAATAAAGCACATTCGTAACGGAATAACCTCTTATCCAAGCAAAATAGAGCTACGTCCCGATAGCCTTTTTGACGTAGGACTACGTCTTTCATTTCTATACCGGGGTGTAAAATCAAAGTTTCGAAAACGAAAGCGTTACGCCGGAGATCGAGATTTTGAGCGTTAATAGCTCCTAAACAACTGAACGAAATGGCATGATAAACTCTTCATTCGAAAGATAAAATGTCTGTGTCGTGACCCTTTGACGCCATCGCGGCTTTCTAAAATAAATTACCGGAATAGCAGAAACTGCGTGCTATCACGCCAAACTTAACCAACAGAATGTCTGTGGAGTTCCAGTCTCCCGATCAAAAACCCTTCCTCATCTCTCTCCCGATTCTCTCTGCAGGTTCATTTCTCTCGGCTTCGTATTTTTTTCTGAAATGAAGCAAGACGATTTTCTCGCGTCCGTGTGGGAATCCTATGCAAACTATCATTGTCTTTCCTTTTCACTCTTGCAGAGAGCCCTCCACCGAATGTGAGAGACTACCTCGCTCTCAGTAGCCTAGGTGTTGTCGACGTTTCTCTCCTTCCATATGAACGTTTTCTTTCTGTCATATTCTCGAGCCTATACATAGCTGCTATATTTTTTTTCTCCATACATCGCTTCCGGGTAGCAAGTTTCGCTCAGCTATGAAATCGTATTTCTCTATCGGCTTCGTATTTTCTTAAACGAGCGCTACTTACCTTTGTGTATTTACTTTGCCCTCACCTTAATTACACTGAGATAATTGAATACTTTGTAATTGTTAATTTATTTATTAATATGAGACATCTATCTACTACAATATTCCGTACCTCTACTCTAATAATTTTGAATAATCAGTTGTTCATTGATAGATATGGTAAATAAAATAATCGTTGAATCGTGCTGGTCTTCTCACATTAGAATGGTGACGAAGTGTGGTTTTGTTTGGAATATGTTGGTTGGGTTGCAGTGTATTTTTTGAAGACTGTACCTGGTGCTGCTCCAGATAATCATCTGTCAATTGTTTCTCCGAGTCCTCATCCAGAATTATTGCCAGTCCGCTGCGATCTGCGTGTTGATGAACGCTGTCTTCCCCTGAATCTTCCGAAAAATTAAGCTCCTTTGCCGGTGGGGCCAGTTTCACATCTTGTACATTTCTTGCATACTGCACGCCATTGCTACTCATGATTACAACTTTTGCACCAGTTCTAGTGATTACAGTGAAGCGTTCGGAAGAAAATGTTGGATCACTTTTGTGTTTTCTTTGCTGGCTCATCAGTACGACATCGCCAACCTTGATATAACTTTCTTTCGCACCTCGTGACTGATCTGCGTAATGTTTGCTGTAAAGCTTTGCTTCAGCATCCAATTCCTTAATATTGTCCCTGTCTAATCCCTTCGAACGAGACTCGGTCCAGAGAGTTGGAAAAGTGCCACGATATTTGTACCCGACCATTAACTCGAATGGTGTAACCATCAGTCTCGCATGTGGAATTAGCGTGTTGTGATTGTGCACGAATTTATCCAAGCTCATACGCCAATTGGTACCATCAAGTGTCGATGCTGATACAGCCTTTATGATGGACTGATTTTGGCGTTCCACAAGCCCATTTGTTTGGGGACACAGTGGTATCGATTTCCGGATATGAACGCCCTTATTTTCCCAGAACGAACAATACGTAGAGCTATTAAAAGGTGGTCCGTTGTCGCTCTGCAGGATGTAAGGACAACCCCAAAGCTTAAAAATATCGCACAGTGCAGCGTTTGTAGCTTCTGCTGTTTTGCCCCTCATTTCGACTACGGAGAGGTAACGAGAGTAAGTATCGACCACCGTTAGGAAATCCCCTGTTCCATATCCCGGAATAGAGAGGAAATCCGTTTGTATTATTTCCCAAGGTCCTTCAGGAAGATTACGTGATGAAATGGGTAATGGACGATTTTTCTTGGACAACATGCAACAGGTTTGACAATCTTTCACAAACCGTTCTGTTTCTGCAGCCATTCTAGGCCACCAAAAGAACTCGCGCATTATCCTTTTCATGGCAACCTCTCCCACGTGTCCTCCATGAGCAGATTCCATAGCCTTTGATCGAAGTGAGTTGGGTAAGACAATTTTGTCATCTTTGCATACCAAGGTGCCTAGATAGTGTAGATGCTTCTTCTGTGCTTCGTATCGCCTTAGTTCGCGAGGCCATTCATCGTTCTTCAATGCTTTGCATAGTTGTATCAACTCTTCATCCAGTTCCGCAGCCACTTCGATTTCTCCTAGAGAGATGTCCATATTTCCTGTGTCTAATGCAAACAGCACGTGTTCGTCGGCACTATCTTCAAAAGGTTCTGCGTCTTGAGACATCTTCATCAGCCTTGATAATACATCCGCAACGTTATCTTTGCCAGGAACTCGCTCAATCGTGAAGTCGAAAGGTTGTAGGCGTAACGCCCACGCCTCTGCTCGCGAAACTGCTCGTTTCCCAATCCGATGTTCCCCTCCAAAAATAAATTGGTTAGCTTCGGCATCCGTCCGTATAATGAAAGTCCTTCCGGACAAATAGTACGCGAAGCGATTCACGCCCCATACTACAGCCAGAGCTTCTCGGTGGGTCTGCGGATATCTCTGCTCAGTTGCTGTTAATGCTTTCGAAGCACATGCGATGATTCTCGGTATTCCATTGTCGTTAAACTGCACTAAGACTGCTCCCAGGCCGATAGCCGACGCATCAACGAAAAGTTCTGTTTTGTCAGCGGTATTGAAGTATCCGAGAGTTTTAATTGCCTCCAATGCTTCGCACTTGAACGTTTGAAACTCCCGTTCTTCTTCTTCGGACCAGTAAAATTTAATGGAGTTGGCCAACATTCGTAACTTTTCAGTTTTGGTTGCTCGATGTGGCACAAACTTATCGACGAATGTTACAAGGCCCAGAAAGCTCTTTACTTCCGCTACCGTTTCTGGCCTACGGAAATCTCTTATGGCGCTCATCTTCTCCTCTTCGATCTGCCATCCGTTTGCAGTGAGCCTAAAACCCAGGAACCTGACCGATTGGCTCTTGAAAACACACTTCGAAGCGTTTATTTTTACGTTGTGTTCTTGCAGACACGCCATTACCGTATTAAGGTTTTCGTCGTGCTCTTCTTGTGTTTTTCCGAAAATGAGGATATCGTCTAAATAGTTCTTTACTCCCTTACAACCCGCCAGAATTTTCCTCTGAAGTACCTCCTGGAAAATGTCTGGTGCGTTGCATAATCCAAAAGGAAGCCTTACGCACCGGTACATTCCAAACTCCGTGCAGAAGTTTGTAAGGTGGCGACTGTTCTCGTGAAGTTCAATGTGAAAGAACGCATTGGACATATCAATAGTCGAGAACCACTGCGCACCATCTAGTTCCGCCAGAATCTTCTCTAGACATGGCATGGCAAATGGAGATCTTTGGATGTAGCTATTCGGGCCTCTGAGGTCTATCACTAATCTGATATCGTCCTTGCCCTTAGGTATAGCCAGCATCGACGAGCAAAATGTATCCTCCATTTCGTGTGTTACCCGTTCAATGATGTTCGCTGCGAGGAGTTGATGCAACCGTTTCTCAACCATAGGTTTAACGGCTATCGGGATATTCATGAAAACGTTGCGACAAGGCGGCCTGGTCTGGTCATAGCTCAACTGTATCGGCGGGATATTAAATTTTGGAAAAACTTCGTCCATCGTAACCGATGCAATCTCACGTGGATCGTACCACGAGTGTGTCGAAGACTTTACTGAGTTAACAGGTACTTGTAGACCTAGCAACAGAACGCTATATCGGGTAGCAGTTGATCTTCCCAGCAACGATCTACATTCCTTGACAACGTAGAATTTTTCTAGTAAACTTGGACGGTCGTCTGATATATGCAGAAAAGCCTCAAAAGTGAACGTAACTGGTATTTCACCTTCCGTCGCATATGCTTTCAACGGTCGGTCAGTACTATACTGTATATTGAACAATTCCTTTCTGTATCTACGATCGTTGCGCAATAAATCAAAGCGATCATGTGTTAGAGTGTTGACTTGGGCTCCAGAGTCAATAAGGAACTCACACTCTAATCCTGCAACCTTTGCCGTAATTATCCCATCATCCGTCGAAGTTTTTGGCATCAAAAGTGTTGCAATATGCAACTGCAAAAAAAAAAAAAACATTGTACTGAGGGAACGAATGAGATGCTGAATCAGTAACATTGATGTACAATGAAAAGAAATTTCGTTATATTCGTTTTATTTCAATAAGTAATCGAGTTCATATCAAATGATAAATAGCATATTTAAATTCAATGTAGATCAAATGTGTACTACGATACGTTACATATCCGGATCACCTACCCCATCCTCAGCAGCATTCTCATCAGCCTCGGCCACCGGATTCAAGTCGATCGAAGCAATCTTACCAACAGTGTTATCCGGATTAACACCTTCGGATCTGCGATGATTTTCCTTCTTGATTGGTGGACGGCATGCTCTCTTAAGGTGACCTTTACGTCCGCATTTGAAACATGTCGTATCAATTGCGAAACAGCCATCTGCGTGGTGGTCGGTACCATTGCATCTGTAACAGCTGTATGACTCATTTCCTTGAGAGTTTCCAAATCTCCTCTGATCTGGTGGCAATCGAGATCCGGTTCTGAAGGGTCCAGCGTACGGATGTCCTAACCTTCCCCGAGTTGACGCTGGATGCCGATAAACTCCACGTCTTGATGGGCCTGCTTTTGGATATGGATTACCAACAGCCGCCACTTTAGCTGGTTCAGGCTTACCATGCTTCAACCGGTAGTATTCTTCATTCATAGCTACCGCCTCGATTTCACGAACCACGTCCACCAAATCAGTGAACGTCCCCGGTCGATTGACCATCTTGAGGGCCGCTGCCCTTACGTCCTTGTTGCTTGCATGGCCGGCAACAGCATTCACGATCTCGTCGAACTCTTTTCCTTCCTGAAAGTCACACAGGCGGGCTGTGGAACCAACTCTCATAACAAACGCCAAATCCGTTTCTTCCGAACGCTGTATAATGAGTGCGAGTTTGCGGCGTTGGAGCATAGCGTCGGAAGCTGACCCGAAATACGTCTTCATCCTGAACAGGGCATTCGAAAACGGAAGAGTCACTTCATTTGGGGCTTCGGCACTCGACTTTGTATTCTTGAAGATTTCCAAGAGAACCGGTCCCGCCTTAACCTTGAAAACGATGAACCTTGTACGCTCGTCCTGTACCCCCGCTAGTTTCAGAGTGTCGGATAGAAGATCAATCCACGATTCATAATCACGGCGCCCAATTTGCTCACCAGCGAAGGCAGGCTTACACTCTGGAACGTTGATGGAAGTAACGGACATTTGGTTCATCGAAGACATGAACCGAGACATTTCCATTCCCATCGAATTTCCCTGAAGCGGAGTACTTACGGGGTCAAGGTTAACGGGAAATCCAACCCTGTTTGTTTCCGCTTCTACATCGTTACAATGCTGCGGAGTACTAGTAGGACCGTTATCTCTTACGAAATCACTGCTATGTAAACTTTCGCTACGAGGTGCTGTTAGACTTGTTTGCAAAGCTCTGATTGTCTCGTTGGCAACTTCTAATTGCTTACTCATTTTGATCCTGGAAGCTTTTTCGTTAGCCAGTTCCTGCAAGATAACGTCGAGTTTCTTCTTCTTCGTTTTTCTGTAAAGGTCAAATACAAATAATAGAGCTTCATTAGAGACGCTGAATACAAAATCAACCATAATCTTTATCAGGCAATTAAATTCCCTAATTGTTGGACACACTCTCAATTATCTTCAATACAGGAAATTCAATTGCTTCATTTTTTTTTTCAATTGCTCTTCTTTCAAACCAAGAGTCCAAATGCTCCTTTATCTTTCCTTGGAGTCCGATCGCTCCTTTTTTTTTTTTTTTTTTTTTTTTTTTTTTTTTTATTAAACGAGAAGTCCAAATACTCCGTTTCTACCGACGGAGTCCAATTGCTCCGCTATATTTACTTAGAGTCCAGTTGCTCCCTTTTTTTTTTTTTTTTTTTTTTTGCTGGGAGTCCTACTGCTCCGCCATTTTCCATTCGCTCTTTTTCTTAAACCTGGAGTCCAATTGCTCCATTTTCCAAACTAATTCAAGGCCCAAAGACTCCACACAGCTATTCAATTTTCACAAGTTATCATTATGGAAGCTGCACTCTGCGCAGTAGATATAATGTACCAAATTGACACGAAATTTATCTAATTTACACTGTTTTCCTATTCTCACTATTCACTATTCCCTAAGCCATGCTGTGTTTCCGATCGTTGGTGGCCACAATTCTACTTACCGGTCGGAAGCGTTCACTGCGCCATTGTCGTGACCCTTTGACGCCATCGCGGCTTTCTAAAATAAATTACCGGAATAGCAGAAACTGCGTGCTATCACGCCAAACTTAACCAACAGAATGTCTGTGGAGTTCCAGTCTCCCGATCAAAAACCCTTCCTCATCTCTCTCCCGATTCTCTCTGCAGGTTCATTTCTCTCGGCTTCGTATTTTTTTCTGAAATGAAGCAAGACGATTTTCTCGCGTCCGTGTGGGAATCCTATGCAAACTATCATTGTCTTTCCTTTTCACTCTTGCAGAGAGCCCTCCACCGAATGTGAGAGACTACCTCGCTCTCAGTAGCCTAGGTGTTGTCGACGTTTCTCTCCTTCCATATGAACGTTTTCTTTCTGTCATATTCTCGAGCCTATACATAGCTGCTATATTTTTTTTCTCCATACATCGCTTCCGGGTAGCAAGTTTCGCTCAGCTATGAAATCGTATTTCTCTATCGGCTTCGTATTTTCTTAAACGAGCGCTACTTACCTTTGTGTATTTACTTTGCCCTCACCTTAATTACACTGAGATAATTGAATACTTTGTAATTGTTAATTTATTTATTAATATGAGACATCTATCTACTACAGTCTGCACCTTATATACTTGTTACTTTCTGATCCAAAAACTTATTTCAATAGTCTGAAAATTGCTATCAAAACAGGCTATTGAAATCACCAATCGGTATATAAGCGAGCGCCGCTCGGAAATCCACTCAGTTATAATTGAACAGCGATTGGAGCATGTTGTCGCTGTTGTGGTGAAGCTAACTTCGTTTATCATGGAAGCGCTGATGAACGGTGTCACCAAGAGCCTGTTTGTGCACCTTAGGCCAGAAGGGAATCCATCAGGAGGAGAGTGATGCCAGTTCCCCGGGAAGAGATCAGAGCAGCCGCCACACACACACATACACGCGCGGAACTCTTCGTTTGGATGCCATTCAGCATCGAGAAAATTCCTGAAAGATTCAATCGTAGCTGAAAAATAATCAACCAGTTCCCCTGGGAATTGAAAAATACATTCATGTGAAAGAGTTTATTTAAATGTTTTCTATCCATGTAACACTGCGACCAAATATTTTTTCAATCAAGTGCTATTAACAGGTGGTTATCGAGTTAGCATTAACCACTGGTGGGCTTCGAGTATCGAGGAAAATCTGGAAAGAACCAATCGTTGCTGAAAAATACTCTGCCAGTTCGCCTGGGAATTGAAAAATACATTGATGCGAAAGAGTTTATTCTAACGTTTTCTATCCATATAACACTGCAGCCAAATACATTTGGTTTTGTGATTTTTCAATCAATCGCAATTAACAGGAAAGCTTCTGACAATTATTCTTCCCCATCAGTAGAAAATTGTCGTGTCCAATATTGTATGCGCGCGCAACGGAAAATGTTTCGCATCGCGAAAATTATATAATTTTCAATCGATTATTGCTCAGTCGCCGAAAGTTTCAAACTCAGAGAGTTCATTCTCCTCTAGTTTGCTTTTCAAATTGCCATCGTAAACCACACCGTCTCTCGATACAATCACGCACAAAAAGCATACTTAAGCGATATTCTGGTGGTGAAACGCACAGGCATTCGTTGCGTGGACACCGACTGGACAACATCGTTGCTGGACGAGCTGGACGGCGAGAGATCGAGGGCCAAGAGGGTGGAGGTGTAGTGCTGGAGTAGAGTAAAGTTTTCCAAGGGCCTTTCTCAAGGCAAGAGACGAAAGAACTGAAAAAGTTTAAAGTCTCTATAATACAATACCTTACCTTACCTGAAACGCATTCATTTTTCGTGAGGACATCAACAAGGCAACATCGTAATTGAACGAGCTGAACGCACTGGACGAGCTGGACGGCGAGGGATCGAGGGAATGAGGGATTCATGACCTGGCCTGACCTGACCTGAAAGACATGCAGTTTGCTTACTGTGAGGGAGGGCAGAAAAGCCGAGCCGTCAGAGGGAGAAGAGAAAGTGACCAAGAGAGTATCAGCATCGACGAACTGTTCCCCGGGAAGACATCGAAGCAGCCGCCACACACACATACACGCGCGGAATTTTTTTTTCGTTTGGATGCCATTCAGCATCGAGAAAATTCCGGAAAGATCGAATCGCTGCTGAAAAATAATCTGCCAGTTTCCCTGGGAATTGAAAAATACATTCATGCGAAAGGGTTTATAAAAAAATATCTGGTCGCAGTGTTACATGGATAGAAAACCATGTAACACTGCGACCAGATATTTTTCAATCAAGTGCTATTAACAGGTGGTTATCGAATTAGCATTAACCACTGGTGGAGGACTTCGAGAAGAATCGAGAAGAATCCGGAAAGAAGTCATCGTTACTGCAAAATAATCTGCCAGTCCCCCTTGGTCTTGAAAATTACATTCGAGCGGAAGAGTTTATTTTAATGTTTTCCACCCATATAATACAGCGACCAAATACATTTAGTTCTGTGATTTTTCAATCAAGTGCAATTAGCAGGAAAGCTTCTGAAGATTATTCTTCCCCATCAGTAGGATATTTTCGTATCCAATATTGGATGCACAAAACCTTGTGCCTCCAACGTAACGCTCTCGTTCTCAAAGTCCCCCAAATATTCATTTATTCATTCATTCAGAATGAATTCAGATTCAACTTCAAACAAATGATCACTAAATCAGCGATAGTCCTACGTCACCATTGCGGTTATACCATAGATAGAACCCATTTCCTGTTTTTTGCAGCACTTTTTTTCTCCATATTTTCACAAAAATATGCGTCAGTATACGTATACTTACTAATTTTTCCATTATCCTCGTCGCCAGATGTAATGGTTTCGAATATCGATGGATTCACTAACTAACTATATTCTGGTTTAAATATACTTTTATTATCACACATTTGTGTTAATTCTTTTTCCGTGCTTATAGCTGTAATGGCGGTAACCGAATGATCCCCCTTTTCGCTCTTCTCTCACCTTGTTCAGAGCCATTCATCAAACTCTCTTTCCCATTGCCTGTCTACCAAAGTCTCTTCAACCGCACGAGGGGTGTGCCACTACAGGTTGATGTCTCGACAGCGATGAAAATATTGCGTTTTTTTTTTGAGGAACTTGGATAGTTTAATGACTTTCAAGATATTGTAGCAACCCAACTTTGTAATGCACAAAGAAACAACTCCAGACGCCACCGATGTTGAATGATCTTGACAGACAGCAGGAAATAGATTCACGTTTCAGAAGTTAAATAAGACTATCGCAGAGAACCTAACCATTGACGCTTTGCGTTGGCCGTTCACAATGCGGGAGAAATTGTACCCTGTAGAGTTGTAGACGATTCGCAGGGAGCCCGTTGGGCAAGGGAGATTGGAACTTGTGAAGAAATGTAGTGAGGCTCCAAATACCAAAAAATGAACATAAACAACGACGTAATCGAATAATCTCGCAGAAATATAATGAACGACGCATATTTGACATTTACAAAATCCATTCCAAAATCCATTATCTTGAAAAAGTTGGGCGAAAGGACATTTCTGAATACGTTTCGCGCGATTGTGGAGTGCGTCATGAAATTAACCAAATCAAAAGGAACGCGGGTAGAAGGCGCGGTTTTATAACCTTCAAAATGGGCTCATGACGTTGAGGGTGGAGGAAATGCCCCCATTTCCAGGATATATCGCCGAGCACTCAGTTGATCTTATAAAGTAGATAGCCGTCTTTATTTTTTTGTTTCTTCATATAGAAAATTTATTAATACTTTCTATGAATTTATAAATTTTGTTGAATTCGCATATTTTAGTTTTGGCAAGCAGAAGGCTTGCGTTGATTATCAAAACTGGTATTATATTACCGATAATAGTCTCGGTGTCGAGCAGTTAACAGTATTAAGTAATTTTAGAGGATATTGTTGCGAATTCTCATAGTCATCCCCACACAAAATCATGAAATCCATTTTAAGAGTTTTTTGCGAGTCTTGAAAAAGTGCCTCACAAAAAACTCATTTTTCAGGGGGGGATTGTGTAGCAACCCTAGTCAGCGAGCGATATCGATGCTGACTAGCGGTCAATATGTAGTGGAATAGGCGCACCAACACAAATACGCAAGATGTCAACAACTCTCATGCTATAACCGCACTTGGCCCAACTGTCGTGTGAAGAGCGAAAGAGCAGAAGGCGGGAGAAAGCTTTGAGGTGGGAGTTAGATGACGTCGAGTAAGAGTACGAGAGATCACGGTACGAGAGTTTCGATTCGGATCGGCCGGGATGAGTCGAAAAGATGAGGAGGGCAGTCGAAAAGGAACTTGCGTAACGGAAGGATATTGTCGTTTGGACTAGTGGATTAGTTTTGTTGTGGATTTGGCGATCAAACTAATCGCGGGAAAGTTGATATTTTGGAGCTTGTTAGCGGATGTTCACGAATTGATTTGGATGTGACATCTCGTATGTGCGTGTGAAAGCAGAGTGCGAGTTTCTGCAAGTTGTTGCGCACCGTTCATCGGGCGCTAAGGTTATTCGCGTTCGTGCGAATTTTAGGGATTTCGAGAAGCCACCCTATGTGCGAGTGAGATTGCCCAAAGGGGCGGTAAGTTAAAAGAAGTATATCCGTGGAACGTGAAGTAAAAGAGTTGTATAGAGAAAGACGAGCAAAAAGAAGAGATACTGTGAAGTGGAACGAGACAATTAAGATACCCACCAGTGGCGGATAAGTGTCGCGACGTCGGCGACTTCAAAGACCGTGCAACACCGACGGCAGTGACAATCCAGGTGAGTGCGATAGCTTGAGTGAGAGTGAGTGTTTGCGAGCCGTGTGTTGGTGCGCGAGCTTTCGGTTGTTGCTATTTTACTCCGAAAGTTCAAGCCTGATAAATTCGTTGCATGCGCATGATCTGCAGTGTTGGCAGTTGCGCTGAATCATTTTCCCTCTTAAGTGGGGAAGTAGGAAAAGTTATAACAATATCTTGCACTCTTTCCCAACCTGTCGTCGAATAAAACTTCTATCCGGGAAGCTTGTGGTGATGGTCTGTCGTTGTAATTAACATCAGAATGCTCAGTCAGAATCCTAGCCAAAAGGCTGAAAATCACTATAATAAAGTCCTGGATTTGTACGATTTTACGGACGTTTCGTCGTCCGGGATCGTAGTCGTTACCATCGTGTTCTGCCTGTCGTAGCGATTCGGAGTTTTCAACTTTTTGTAGGACAGGCTCTTGGCTCAGATGTTCCCAAAGATCTTGTCTCGTTGCATTGTTACTCGTCTGTTTTTAGTCGAGTTGGAATATGAACACAAACGAAACGAGAGATTACTCCATGCTCTTTTATAAAAGGATCCCCATTCACCTGAAATAGACGAATTTTCTGCGCAATGAAAATCGCATATGACACAACGACATGAGGACACCCCGTCGTCGTTTTCAATTGAGACGCTTGTGTTTAGTTTTCGTGTTTAGTGAATTTTCAAGTTGATTCGCCATGGGTCAATATATCAAAACCCTCTGCAGCAATCTTAGAAATAATGTGTTTTTGTACACAAAACGCAATACAATTGTACACGATTTTGTGAACTCTATTCGATACGACATTTTACGGTGCAGACGTTTTGTTTTCTATACGGAAAACGTCTATCTTCGAATAAAGCTTGCTTCTGTACTACTTTCATACACCGCTCCCCTAACCCACCTATCAACCAAACGGTCGCAACATAAACCATAGAATCGTCTTGAGTTTACCAATTAGTTTGGAGATGAGAGCTAAATTGACGGCACAATCTTGACTCGCGGATCATATTTTCTTAGCGAGCCTGTTCTTATACCATTCGTTTATTTATTTAGGCTCATTTAAGTTTTAGCTATAACCGAGATGGATTTAATCGTGTACATGCTGTATGTTTATCGTATCGATACACATGGTAAATTACACAATAACTATTTCGGCGTAAGAGTATTCCTTCTGTTCCACTGTTCAGTCAAACCGGACAAGAGAGACAGTTGATATGATCCTTGTTATGTTTTATTAATAGCACAAATAGATGTTTATCGTTGCAATTCTATAATAAATGAGCATCGCACGGAAATGAATGAAAATGAAAATGACAACGAAAATTGCGCCAGGGGGAAGACCAAGACCAACGCTTGAGCAGGTTGAGTCGATGAAAGACTTTGGCCAGCAATCAGCAGTGGCCCAAGGCCACAGAGTGAAAAGACTGTGATCATGTTAAGTGAGCTACACATACAGCGTCACCGTCACCGTCCCGTCAACTATTCTCTTGAACTTATTTTGCCGACGTTAAAGTTGCCGGTGATTGTGTATGTGAATGCTACCATACGATTTTCATGGAAGAATATTTGACATTTCATTCCTTTACGTTGACTTCACGGTGACGGGACATTGTATGTGTAGCGCACATTAACCGTCAATTTGACGAATAACAGCAATAGAATATGATTGCAGCACAGCAGTGGAACTCCATACAATTCACTGACTAAAAAGTGTCCACATTTTCATCGCTTGTTTACGTGAAGAATATAATTTTTTCAGGCACACTTGATTTGAGAGTGTATGTATTTCTAGCTGTCTTGACGCAAGGTCTTTAATGAAGAATGAGAAGATGGGAAGGTTTATATAAACATGTTTATAATTACATAAGTTTATTCAAATATTAATATTGCTCTTATTTAACTATTCAGTGCAATTTTATCAAAATTTGAAAGAGAAATTAAAAAAGGAATTTTTTTTTCAATATTTTTCTGAGATGGTTATTAAAAATCCATGATTAATATTGCTTTATTATTTACCCTCCATTATTTGTTAATTTCTCCTGCTTTTCGTTCTTTGACCTATCATTTTAACAATTCAATTTGAGAAGTTTAAAATTGCGACAAGATAAAAATTTGGTGTGAAAGAGCGAATTGTGGAAAATTAAGTCGCAAATTCTCTAAGCGTTATAATTAAAGTTTTTCTGTAGTATTTAATTTTTGAGTTTGTGTGAATGACAGATTAAAGTTGATTCATAAAAGAATAAGATTTCATTTGATATGACGATTTTTGAAATCGACTCAATGGTTGAAAAGTTATGACGTTTTGTAAGAAATCTTACTTACTTAATCAGCAAAAGGCCCTAGTGGCATGTGCTGTACACAAAAGTTGCCTCCATTCACATGAATTTTATATTTTTTTTCAATTCTTAACTTTCAAACCAACATATCATATCTTTCCGTTATCCGCAAACATGCCAAGCAGTAACTTAAAAAAAACAAACTCATAAACGACAAAAAGTCTTCGAAGAGTCTTCGATTGTATATTTTTTATATATTTTTCACAGTTTTACAGTACCATTTGCTTATTGGCGTTTTTTTAGTTGGAGTGCCTTTTAATTGGCGGTTCACCAGTTGGAGCACGCGCCAATCAAAAAGCAATCATCTGTCATAATTGTATGTCAGTTTTACTCTGTTGTTCCAATGCCATTTTTATTGAAGGGTCTTTGAACGTAAAACTCAAAAAATGAAGGCACAGTATAAAAGTATTTAGTTTTGCAGTTTGTTTGACAAATGTATTCGTTTGAAAACATTTATTAATATATATACATATATAAAGTGAATTATATCACATCCACTATTCAAGGAAATTAATGATATTTTCTAGCATCAATCCAAATGCAGTAATTCTAATTATTATTATGGTCGCACTAAAAGACATGAAAAACAACAAGAAAAACGCGAACTTTGAAATTTGTGAGCTATTGCAGTATTACTTCAGCCATTCCATGCCAAACTGATATAGTGATTTTCAGATTTTTGGAAAATAAGTAGCTTGTTTTCGTTATGGTAAAACATTGAACCTGTATTATTATTTTTTTGGGTGATTCGATTTTTTCCCTTTTTCCCAAAATGACTTTTATCAAAAACTCATAACTTTTGAACCACTAAGCCGATTCAGATGATCGATACATCAAATTGAAGTAAATTAGCTAGTCTTTTTGGAAAAATATCAAACTTCCAAGAAATTTGAATTTTGTTTTCATAATTCTTGATTGTATCCGTTTTTATAGTTTACATGGTTTCGGGACCAACGGCGCTATATTTTTCTATATTTTTTCTTGAAAACTGAGGATTTTTTTACACATTTATATTTTTTACTCAAAATTAGATATATTCTTTTTTCTTTTTTGAGTTATAATTTTTTAGAGTTAACCGATAGTTCGGAATATTAATTTCTTCCCCTTTTTCCCATTCTCAAAAATTCATAACATTTGAACTGCTATAGCGATTCAGATGATCGATATATCAAATTAAAGCCAATAATATTTTGGAAAAATATTGCACTTGCGTAAAAATTAATTTTGTTTTCGTAATTAATAATTGTATCTGTTTTTCATGAATAAAAAAAAAATTGTTTGGCAAGTGTGAAATTATTGACTTAAATTAACTATGTCGATTATATGAATCAATTCAGTAGATCAAAAGTTATGATTTTTTTAAAAACGTCATTTTTGGAAAAAAAGGAGAAAAATGATTTTTTGAACCATCGGTTAATTTTGAAAAATCATAATTTAAAAACGAAGAACATATTTTTGGATATGTTATCTAAAAAATCCTCAGCTTTCGAGAAAAAATATAAAAAACAGCGCCCTTGAATGAAAACTATAAAGAACAATTACGATCAATAATCAAGAAAACAAAATTAAAAAACAATTTTTTTTGCAAGTATAGTATTTAAAAAAAAAACTGGCTAACTGGCCAATTTGATATGTCGATCATCTGAATCGGTTTAGTAGTTCAAAAGATATGAATCTAAAAAAAATATTTTTGGAAAAAAGGAGAAAACTAGATTTTTCGAACCATCCTAAAATGGAATGGGATCTAATATTTAACTAAAAGGAACAAAACTACCAATTTACACGAAAATCTGAGAACCACTATGTCGGTTTGGCATGGCAACTAAAAAACTGATTACTAGGAACTAATTGACGTTAACGTTTTATTACCTCGTAAATTCTAGATACAATACCAACAGAGGGTATTAAAAAAAAAAGACGGGTGGGTAATGTCGGGTACATAACCGGAGTGACGTAGGACTATACAAAGGGGACAGCTTTTGTTAAATATATATTTCAAATTTATCGTTTTATTTTCTTCTCCTACGTGAATACCTACCTATCTACCTGAAAAATGGATTAGTTTACTGTTTACTCTTTATGAACATGTTGATGGTTCTGAAAAGAACCTTTGGTGTTGTGTTTTTTTTTATCACTCGATATTCCTATCTTGTTCGGTTAAACCTTCCTGTTTAGCTATTGCGTTTGCTACTCGCCACAGCTTTCACAGTTGGAAAATTTCTTCCCATCCAGCTTGTGACATATTGTACAGTAAATTACATTCAATGGCACGTCGCATTACCACCACTCAGTGTCGGATTGGAGGTAATTTTAACCTGTTATTGAACATTTGTGATGACAGTGGTACAGTGTTGACTTTCAATGTGGGGTCATAATTTGGACCCCGAACTCTATGTTTACAAAAATGTCCAACTAAATATGTCGCATTACAGGTCCGTCCAATTAGCTAAATGTCGAGATAAGTGTAAATTACTGTACTTTCAATCTAGAAGCAATTTAAGAATTGGTGAAAATCTATAAGCTCAGAACAACTGCCACATTCACATACTCATCAGATCCTGGCAAACAAATTATGAAAAAATCAATTTGTGTTTTATTATTATTTTGGATAATGTTTTAGAAAGCATTGAACTGTATTTCCTAAACTCTTTTTTGGAAGGTTTAATGGCCCTGAAAAACGCCTTGTTTTATGGAATGGTTCCAATTTAGAAAACTTAGTACTCGTGGTTTTGAAAAAAAAAACATTTCGAACGCCCTTGATGCCGCCTTGTTCTGGATTTGCCACCAAAGCAGTTTGTATAAAGAACAAACTTTTTTCTTCTGCTACCTGATGCCGTTTTGCGATTGCGTTTGCCACTCGCCACTCGCTGAAACTGCCTGTTGTCTTGATGTCCACCGAACCGAATGTGTTCTGTTCCGAATGTGGGTTTTCTTATCGTCGCGAGTAGCTTTGCCGGCTAACTCGATCACTTCGGCGGCCGAAACTATATAACGCCGGCTAGGTGGACTGGTGCACTGGTACTAACGCGCTCGGCCTAGCTACCCTTGCGGGGAAGTCCAGAACGACACGGTTCGAGCGGGTTTTGCCTTTCCCTTCACTTTTCCTTCTTTGCCATGTCCAGACATGGCTGCTTGGGTTGGTTTGTTGATGCGTTGTGATGCGAACTGATGTGGTGTACGGTTTGAATGAGAATGATCGTTACGGCAGCGGAGCGGAGATTTTTAAGCTAACTGGCTGGCTCGAGAATTACGCATGTGTGAGACTGCGACCAATGTTTCGTTCATTTTTTTCTTTTTCCTTTCCAATCGTGCTTCATTCTATTTCGCTGCTGCTCTGGTTGCCCGTTTTGGTCGGTACGATTTGAGGAGCACAAAATGGACCAATCAAAAATGAGCACATAGTGCATTTTGACAATGCTTGATATTTCACAATTATTCAATTATTTATCTCAAGAAAAATGAAATGTTATTCGTTATGATAGATGCGTAGATATATTTCCTATCAATTGATGCAAAAACCTTTGCGATCTATTGAGAAATGCTCGAGTTATAAGCGTTCCAAATCTTGCATTTTTTCCTACTTGTTCAGTGCCTAGATTTCCATTTCACCCCCTATATCTTCCGGTTAGACGTAGTCCTACGTCAAAAATTTTATGGGGTGTGTTCAAAACTGAAAAAAAATAATCAGAAATCATATTTTTATGTTGTTTTTTAAGCATACCTACATTATTTAGTCGTATAATTATTGTATCATTCAATTTATTCCGATGAGAATCCTTTAAAATATTTCAACTGATGCTCTTACCACATTTTAATTTTTGTTATTCAATGTTCAGTTTCTATGGCGAAGCTTCATTCGTAAATTACACATTTGTCATCATTGGTGGAATACGATCATAAATGTTGTTATGAATAGCACAGCAAGTTATGATTAAAATACATATGGATTTATTTTGATAATGCATCATACATAAACCGATAAAAATGCATTATAATATCTATCCACAGCGTTTTAGCGTCTATATGTATATTTTATTCAATTTCGGTTCGTAATTTCTATCCCATTCGCCGTGTTTATCATGATGATGCTAACATTAATAACATTATATACGAACCTCCCACTTTATATATGATGTCTCCCACCCTTTTAGAGACATCTTAACATTATGTTCAATTTTTAGAGCGTAAACTATCTGTCAATTTTTTCACTGTTTACATTTTCTTGCCACAAATCGTTGCCACTTTTTTCTCTCAAGTTCCACTTCTCTTCTCTGATTGCAGTCAAGACGGGTCTATGGTACTAGGTGAGGTCGTTTCGTCACTAAGTTGGTTAGGGGAGCGGTATATGAAAACAGTACGGAAGAAAGCCGAAGGGGAATTATTTTCTTGAAGCGTGAAAGAGACAGACTGATCACGAGCGAGCTCCGGCACAAGCGTATTGTGTTTTGTTTACAAACAAAACACAGTAGACTTCCAAGATGGCTGAAGAGTGGTTTTAGCAAGTTGGCCCACCTTAGGATATACTTCTACGCGCCTTGATTGCAGTGAGTACACTGAGTACACTGAGAACAACTTTTGAATACCTTTTGAATTTTGAATACAGACAACAATCTTTTATTCATCATATCCTTTCACACTGGTTCAGGAATTTTTTTCCCAATCTGTCACAGGTTTTCTATCGCATTCAGATCGGGAGCGACGGACAGGTCTTGTCAAACATTAATTTTCTGATCCTGAAACTGAAATTTACAGTATGGAATGTATGCTAAGGATTATAAAGACCCCTATGTATGCAACATAAATACCCTAAGCATACCTCTCGCCTGTGGTAGCTTTGCTGTTATGTTTTCATGATCTTAGCACATGGAATTGTTCCAGTAGCCTTTTATCCCGAAAATTGGATCGACTCCGCACCAGGAGAAATTTTTCCAGAATACGATTCTCCCCCTCCATGTTTCAATGTTATGGTTGTGAATTGTGGCCTGACAGCCTAGTCAATAAGACGCCGAACCTAGTGTTTTCCGTTGGATCTGATCAATTTCCCTTTTGTTTCATCCGACTATATAATGTTGATTTTGGAGTCCAACCCAGTCGAGATGATCTTTCGCAAATTTTTGTCGTGCTAGGTGATGTTTTCGTGTAAACATCGAATCCTTTTGAGGTTTCCACAAATGAACTTCTTCTCAACAAGACTTCTCCTGGCACTTACGGACAAGCTTAACTCGTCTCTAGTTTTCGTTGCTGTAGTTTTCTGGGGATGTCCGTATGCTACACGTAGATTGGATAATAAAAAGCATTGAAAACGTATGTTTTCGATCGTCCCAGGATTGCAGCAAACTTTCGCCCCGTTCCACCATTTGCCTAATACACAGCCCATGTCGTTACTTTATTCTTGTCAAGATCAAGACGGATCTATGGTACTAGGTGAGGCCGTTTCGTCACTAAGTTGGTTAGGGGAGCGGTATATGAAAAGAGTACGGAAGAAAGCAGAAGGGGATTTTTTTCCTTGAAGTGTGAATGAGACAGACTGATCACGAGTGAGCTTGGGCACAAGCGTATTGTGTTTTGTTTACAAACAAAACACAGTAGACTTCCAAGATGGCTGAAGAGTGGTTATAGCAATTTGACCCACCTTAGGATATACTTCTACGCGCCTTTGTCAAGATGTGGTAGCATCCGACACCTTGGTAAGTAACTTACTTATTTATATTTATTTATTTATTTGTGACACTTTACCACTGAAGTGCGTGGCATTCGTGTCATAACTCACTTATAAAAAAATAGCAATGTTACAAAATCAGTTGACATAACAGAGTGGTCTTATTATTTTGTCGCTTTTCTCTGCTTTCAAAGGTGAAATAAGGCTTGAAACTTTTAGAATCTGGAATCACGAAACCAGTTATATCTCGTGATTGGATAAAGATACAAAAAATGTTTTCATATGCAGAAAAATATTGAAAAAAATCGTTACAGCTTTTATTAATTTTCACATTTTTCTCCGGATATCAAATTTTGGACTTTCTCAGGGTACGTTTATGACAAGGTAGACCTGGAAATGTGTAAGATACGATACACTTATACACTCTCAACTATGACATCTTAGCTTTGACGAAAAGCAGCGATCGCAAAGCAATTCATAACAAGTTTTTTTTTTGTTAAAAATAGCACATGTTTTGCTATTTTTTTGAAAATACCTCAATAATACATAAGATAGAGAAGTTAGTGAACCATTACCGTTAAAGGCTTTTCGGAATTAGTACCCTGAATGTGTTGTTTCTGTGCAGCTTTTTGATACGGCGGCTCGACTGTGAAGGAATATATATTTATAATATTTCCGTTTTCAGACAACCCTATGGCTCGATGAGTGGCACCCGGCTCGAGTCCAACTCGAATTATGAAACATTTCCCACAAATTATCTTTTCATCGATTTCCGATGGATATGACCATTCGGAAGAAATGGCTTCGATTCTTCGGACAGGACCCAAACAGCAATACTAAAAACATGTACATTTGCTCGCTTCACTTCAGCCCAGATTGTTTCGTGCATATCGATGGCTTGGAAGAACAATATCATCGAAAACTGATACCAACAGGTAAATTCAAACAAATCCAGATTATACAAATAATAAACAAAACAGTTTATTTTTAGCTTTTCCTACTGTCAGAAAGGCCAACGATTTTATGCCTCGGGAAATCAAAATCGGACGGCTCGCTGAAAGGTCTTGATTGACATCAAGCAAAAGTTAAATCCAGTAAAACATCCGTAACATGCGCGGAATTGGCCCAACTTTCTAATGGGAATAAACAAGACTGCTGCTGCTCCCGATTTCCTTTGACGGAAATATCCCGAGAGGGATATTCCCTCAAAGGAAATCGGGAGCAGCAGCATCAACATCTCTAATGGAAAACCTAGCGATTCGGCCAGTTCTGATGGCTTAATTCATGCACTGCGGCAGGAGGTATCGGAGAGCTACAGAGAGCTTCAGGAAGCTAAAATCCGAATTACCGAACCATAATTTCCCCTATGTTTTGATTAGGTTTTGAATCTAAATAGATTATCTTTACGCTGCAATGAATAGATATACAAATTAAGCTAAAATACAATAGATATAAACTTATTTGGACAAATTTATTATACCGCTCCATGATACTTGCAAAGCTAACACGTCACAGGCTCACTACTATTGATGCACTAGTCAGTCCAGACTACCTTTCCATATACGTACCCTGGGACTTTCTATTGGTCAAACTCAGTGGCCATTTTGTTCCACGTTCTCTTCATGTCTGCCGCATCCCGAGTCGCTTTGGCATCCTTCATCAATTTCCGCTTGACAATCGCCCAATATTTTCCGATTGGGCAGAATTGCGGGCAATTGGGAGATCTTTATCAATGTCATTGATCACATTGTCACGGTACCACTGAACGACCTCTCGAATGTATTTGCAGTTTTCCAATTCTGGCCATTTCCCTATACATGTTCTGCATTTCCCCATATATTTTCGAGTCCTGGCAAATTTATCAGCAAAAACGCACTTAAATTTGCTGGGGACATGTCCTCTGGCACTGGGAGGCCTTACAAAATTTCAGGCCTGGGTGCCAGTTCCTCCACAAGGGCGCTGGCGTGTGGTATACAAAAGACAGTGATCATGTCCCGGTAGCGGTCGCCATTGACTGTTCTGGCCAGCATAATTTTTGAATAAAACTGAACCGTTCTCTCCTTAGACCCAATAGACACACCAAGCATCTTCATGCGTCGTGCGCCGTCTCTCACGATGATTGTTTTCCTGTAGAATCGTAAACAATCCACGGTTGCTCGAGTACATCGCATCTGTCGACAGTAAAATGGTCGTGGTGCGCAGTGCATTTCTACATCTCGATTCACTGTCAGAATCTGTCCAGCGAATCGAGGTGATTCAATCTCCGTTTGTCCTTGCGTATTTGGTTCAAATTTACCTCATTGTGATGATTGTTTCATAAAACGAATCTACGTTGGGATGTTGACCAATTTTAACAACGAGGAGTTAAATCTTCTATTTGCATTAGTCTGTTGTTACAGTGAAATGTCAGCTCTCAAGAAATTCATATTTTCCTCGAAGCAGCGAATCGATAAAAAATAATCAAAACACGCATTTGTGCTACATTTTTTGGAAGTAAAAACATAAATGAGGTCTCGATCGTAGATAATCTCGTCTCATTCGTGAATGAATCAAACACACAAAAATAGAAGCAAAACGGAAGAAATGCAACAAGGGCAATGGACTGAATTCCTACAAATATACGTTATCGGGAAGTGGCTTATCACCACACACCAAGCCATACGGAATACGGTTCGTTCCTCGCTGCGTTCGCTGATTATATAGCATTGCAATGCAACACACAAGGAGGCTCATTCGAATTTTGAATGGTCGAACTCGGTAGGTCGGTAAGACTGTCGTTCTTTGTGGGGAAAAAGATGCCCATATCTTAAACTACTGAATAATATCCGATGCAAATGTTCGGAATTAAAACGCATTTATCTGCAATCTCCATGAACCGCTACAATTATGCTCTACATTTTTAACTTATCAAAACCACATGCGGCAGAAGGCATGACCGAATTCACAGCAGAAATGGAGAGAAGAAGTGAGCATTCTTAAGTGTAGAGAAATTATGAATATTTCCAAGCATAATCGTGGCAGTTAGTCTTTCGTCGGCCGCGCGTGAGTCCACACATTAACGCAGAGGAGAAATCGCGTCCAAGTTTAAGTCATTTTCATACTAAAGTACTAGCACACTCTACAGTAGATAGTGTGTGACCCAGGAATCAAAGAGTTTATTCCTCAGTATTTTTCCACTGGTTGCTACATTAGAACATCGCGCAGAACCTATTAATGCTCGTAGATAACGCGCTACAACCTTTTGTTCAGAGGAAACTGGGCAGCCCGGCGCAAGTTCAGTGACGATCAAAAAGAGTGGTGAATGCAATAAGCAGAGGAAGAAACATTTATCCGGATTAACCACAGAGATACCAGGACGATGCATTGGAGGATTCTTTTGAGCGCCCTTATCATCTGCACTATCGCTGGTAACTGGTAGTTTAAATTTATCTTTAAGCCGTGAGAGTGTCCTTAGACGTATTTCTGACTCAGAACTCAATTCATCCGTTGCTTTACTCTTTTACTGTCAATGAACAGGATTTGGAAATGTTGCATGAAACCAACATAGATAACAAAGTGTATTTCGAAACATTAATTAAATGATACAGCTGAAACAGCTTTGAACTCAACAAATTCCACTTCAGCAGTTCCCAGTCTCATAGAAAGGGGAAAAGGAAAACAAGCAACGAAAATCATAAGTAATCCCGCGTGCGGATGTGATTTTTGCGGCTTCGAAATAAAGCATTTTGAGTGGTTTAATCTTTTTAATTCAACTGGCGGTTATATTCTGGTATGTAAGTTTATTTCAAAGCAAGGTTAGGCAGGAACTAAAAAGTAAGTTGATTTGTTAGTCGCAAATCCAAACTATTGGAATATTTGCACGTGTGAAGTGAAATGGATCATTGCCAGTGGGAGTACCAATTATTCCAATAAACAGTATATTGAACCGCAAGAAGCTGCTATAAAAACATAAAATATCCAAAGATACAATCAAAGTTCGTCTTCACATATTCCCCTATGGGTAACTGGAACTTATTCGTATTCCCTGTTAACTAAGAGGATAAATTTTTGTATTCGATTACGGTTTCATTTTTTGTATGTTTCTGAATCAAAATTTCACTCAATGTGGGCAGGAAAAAAGCAAATTTACGCTAAAAAAGTTCAAAGAATTGTCTTTATTACAAGACTTTAAAGGATTTCATGTACGCAACTCCCCTTTTCAGTCATGTTATGATAAAAAAACAAATCAAGTCAAAACTCAGTTCCTCAAGAACATATACAGCTACTGTAGTGACCAGAAGCGTCAAATAACGTCACATGAGCATTTCCAATCAGAGTGATCTAAAAATATGCGAAATATTAATCGATTATTTCATATTTGAATTAAACATTGGACAAGCATCTGGCCTAGAAGACTCAGTTGTCTACCTTGTTGTCCAAAACCATAGTTCCATTTACAGCATGGATTCATCCAAGTTCTCGCACAAAATGTCGATGTAACCATCGGCAGTCATAATACCGTTGACCTGCGCTAAGTTTCCCACCCCAGCCCACGAGAAACAACCCCACACCATGACGCCGCCACCACCGTTCTCGATAGTCGGTTGTAGATGCCGGTCCCGGAGGTTCTCGTCGCTCTTCCGCCACACTCGGAGTCGTCTCTTCTTGTTAAACAGCTCTAACTTGGACTCGTCCGACCAAATAACGCGTTTCCGGAACTCCAACGACTTGTTGACATGGTTTCCTTGCAAACTGAAGCCGTTTTTATATTGATGAGCTGATCATCGGTCGCTTTTTGGCGAAGTAGCTCTTCAGGTCCTGTTCCTCTTCCACAGTGTTAGTCGGAAGAAATTTCTTTGACGACAAATCTCCCGGCCAGAACGGGAATTGAACCCGAACTCCCGGCACGATAATGTGTGACACTAACCACTCGGCCACGAGAGCAGACGATGAGAAATATTAGTTTAACTAATAATGTCTCTCAGTGTTACGATTAACCCTTTGCGGTCGTATTAAATTTGGGCATGGGTGTCGTACTGGTCGGAATTATGTTCCCTTGAAAAAAGAGTAATACATGCGAGATTATGAAAAATAAACATTATTAAATTTTTGGTGAACTATATAGGGTAAATGATCTTGGTTTGTCCAATTTGTGGTGTTTTTACGCAACTAGTAAATGCAAATCGATTTTTCTTCATGAAAATCACACATAATCGATACGAGTTTGGGTTTGTTGAAAAGCCCCAAGTCTCTAGTTGCTAATACTACCATAAGGTGTTGAAATTATTCAAATTTTTGCGTTTTTTAACGATTTTCCTTAAAGAAGAATTATGATCATGGTTTGACCACCTCTGATCATGGTTTGCCAAAAAAAATGATCATGGTTTGTCCGGTTTTAGAAATCTCCATTTTTGAATGAAAACATTCGAATTCACAATTAGATGTTGCATTTATCATTGAGTTTACTGTCATCATATTGATTCATTCATAATTTAGGCTTTCTTCAGAATATTGCCTTTTCTTGGGCATTTTAGAAGTGTACACCTCAACACAATCAACACAGAAAAACCATACTTCTGCTATGCGCGAAGCACACCATAAACAAACATAAACAAACTGCAGCGCGCCAAGCGGTTGCCATAGAAATCATGTGGACAAAACAACATTATTGAATTGGACAACTCATGATCAGAATTGAGTTCATCAAAATGCGTTAATTTAATGGTTTAGCTATGTAAATCCGATACAAATGGTGAGCAAGCATGATGTTTACAATATTTATAAGTGTTGTAATCCAGAAAAGGTCTGAGTACGTGCCAAATAATCATCTGGTGATCGATTAAAAGTTAGCTCGAATGAGGGGCGCATTGACACAAATAGAAGGTGTATTTTATAATCCTTTAAAACATGTGATTTCGTAAAAATATACTATCAAACTACTATAAATCATGTAAAAGGCAATTTCATTTATATGTTTCGAAACATTCGAAGGCCACAGGAGCGCTGAATTAGAGCCTTCAAAAAAGTGGGCAAACCATGATCATATTTTCGGCTGGACAAACCAAGATCATTTACCCTACATGTATTAAATTAACAATTTGTTTCAATGTGATGTTTTTATTTAAAAATTATATTTTATAATTCGTTTCTGTTTGAAATCTTTCGAAACGGTCTCCAAGAGTAAAACATATGAAATATAATCAATACAAAATTTTATTTTGAATATATGAGATGGATGCAATAAATGTGTAATTAATGCCAGCACTTTTCACTTTTGACAAAAAATTGTTTACATGAAATTATTCAGATGACATAAGACTCTTATGCAAACAATTATTCTGCTTTTTAAAAACAACTACTTCGACATATTTTAAACCAGTAGTTATTCAAATAATCATTTCTGCGTTTCCGAAATGATCAGAACTTTTCACTTTAAATAAACAAAGATTTTGTCGCTTGGACACTTTTGCGATTATTCAAATAAAATGAGACATTTATGCAAACAGTAGTTTTGATGCTTATGAACATGTAACACTCCAAAGTGTTACTACACTGAGAGGAATAGTTAGTAAATACGACGAATTTTTTGGTACATGTTACCAATTCTCTAGTCATTTTCTACCCTACTAATCATTGGTACATATTACGAAAGAAAAATGGTCGGCACAAACGTCAAACAAACTACGATTTGTTGGTCCAACATTGGTGCAATACCAGTGAAAATTTTGCTTCTCATTTGTGAGAGATAATCATCAGGGATAATAAAAATGTTTTTTAATAATTATTTTAATTTAAAAAATTCTATTTGATTACATACTTAGAATACATTATAATAATAATATATAACTTATTCTATGAGCAGCGTACACGAGGAAAGTTCCCGTTCATCTTCCTGCTGCATCGCTCTAGTTAGCATTATTTAGGGAGTGTCGGTAGCACCAGCACGTTTCATCCGCATTTTGTTCTTTCGTGTCTCTATAATATTAAATATGTATATATGTAATGAAACGTAACATCAACAAAATGCTTACCTCCGAAATGCAAAGTGCGCACATCACAGATGTTAGGTATGACAAAAAAAACAAAGTTACTAATGGTATGAAGTAAAATCTACGAATCTCTGGTAGGAACTTTCATTGCGTCTGACATCGCTTTTACGCAATTTTGGTAATATTTACAAAACATTTGTATATTTTACCAATGTTTTGGCTACTAAAGATTTGGTAGCTGCTTTTACTAAACTATTTCTCCAGTGTATAGCTAAATTCTGCTGTTATGATTTTTGTCCCACATTTTTATGCATCCAAAGCACTGTGCGTTGTCTTGTATGCAGAGATACCAACCTTCCTGATTTTTCAGGATTTCCCAGACTTTTTAGCACGCTCCATGATATCCTGAAGAACACCCAATTTATCCTGATTTTTCTGAAATGATCCTGATTTTTCCTGATTTTTTACATTATTCGTAATAAATGTACTGGTTTCCATGCCAAAGTTTTCTGTCATCTGTCATGGCTGTCATAGTTCGCCGGTTCGCACTTGTATATATCATACATTAAGTTAAATTCTCTAGACGCAAATCTGCAATCAACTTTTTTTATCTCTACCCTCAATTGTTTCGTGGTTTTCCAAAATTACTCAAGAGAAAAATTTTGAATCCACTGTCAATATAGAACGATTTTATATATAATTTGTTCGTCTGATTCAAAGTAGAATCAACTTCAATGATGGGGATATGGTAAATATATCTATAACAGTACTAAAAATCATAAAAATTAGGAAAAACAAGTCTTCCACTGCTGATATGTTTTCCTCAATTGTCGAGTAAAGATTCATTCCAAAGCATGGATGATGAATTCAGTGAAAATTTGAATATTGATTTCTCTGCAATTGACTGTAGTGATGCTGTAGGATTTTCGGAAAAAATATAAACGATCAAAAAGTCAGTTGCAACACTAGCATTTCCGCTTATGCGAGGATTTATACCATGCTTATTAATTCTATTACATATCCGGTCTTTACCCGAAGGAAGATATACTCTGTTTCTGGTGAGATTTGGAATGGATTCTGTCTGTGGCTACTACCAAGCAACCTGTTTCTCATATGTATGACTCGCAGCAGTCTTCAACGAGAAAGCAAACAAATTCTGGAAGGATATAATATTTACGCTGTGTGAAAGATGGCGAAAGATTGTGAAACAGAGCTATGGATATAAAATTTAATTATGATGCTTTGATTGAAAATGATGTTTTTGTTTTCCCAAAAATCGACATTAACTTTTCGGACAACCCAATATGAGCTATCCTGATTCATCCTGATTTTTATTCTCATTCTCCCTGGTTTTTCAAAATTATATTTGGCAACCCTGCTTGTATGGGTGACTACTTTGTTTGATGCTGAGTACCGTTATCTATTACCTATAGGAGCACCGTATTGATTCGTGAACAAGTTCACTAGAAATCTCTCTTCGTTTAGAAAAAGCATAAACTGATACTTGGTTGAGTAAAATATAAGATAAGCATGGTTTCTTGCTGTGGTGGCTGAGAGTAGACAAACGATCAGAACGGTAAAAAAGGTATGGTGGCTGAGAGCAGACAGACGACCACAAAAAGTCGATCGATTAATTGATTATTTGGGTCGATTAATCGTATCGAATAACAAACTGCTGAAAAGTATTCGATGATGATGAACGATTAATTTCAAAAATCGAGGATCACTAGCTACGAAAATTATGTTTGTGTCCGGTGAAGAGAACACTGTAACACAAATTCACGTACATAACCATACCCTGAAAGTACCCATTTGGGAACATTTTTTTTTCTTAAAAAATAATTCAACGATACTGAAATGGCAAAATGGTCTACCAGCTACCTACTTTTACGTAGTATTGATACGAATACCGAAAGGTTTGAAAAAACTTTTAATATTTATACCGTTCCGAATCATATTTAGGACATTCTGCAATAATAACTTGAAATGCTTAATGCCCTGATGACATAATCATAAAATTTATATCACAATTGATTCTTTAGAATAACCCTTTATATCATCATTACAGAGTGTCCGAAATATGAAAGCTGTCCGAAATATGATGAAAAATTGAAAAAAAAATTCGAGATGGCAGTAGATCTCCACGTTTCATGCAATTTTAAGACATCAAGATTTTTTTTTTGAAAACCTCGATTTGCTTTACTCCTCCCTTGGGTGATTTTTCGATTATCGAAAAAACTCAAACTTTGACCGCTTTTCGCCACTCTCCCTTAAGACCGATTGAGCTGATATTTAGCATAGAGTGTTTTTTCGAGGTGGTGAACTTTTTTTTTGGGTAACTTTTTTAAATTCGAAATGACCAGCGAAAATAGTCATGTCGAATGAACATTTTGTTTATTGGCAAAAAAAAATAAAACCTGTGTAAAGTTTCAGCTCAATCAGACGTGATTTAGCACCCCTAAGCACTCAAAGTTTAGATTTTTTGATCCTCGAAAATCTTCGAATAAAGTGGTTCTTAGATTTTCGTGAAAATGGTAGAATTGTTGTTCATCACAAAATATTAAACTCCGGTTTAGAAGGGTGACATATTTTCTCTAGGAAAAGGAGGGGATATAAGGCGATTGTAACAAAGGGTAAATCGAATCGAGAAGTCGATACAATCCCTATCACTATCACACCGAGAATTGTTGTTTATCGCAAAATATTAGACTCGTTTTTTTTATTTTTTCATCTGGGTACCCAGGTGGTCCGAAAAATCATTTTTTTAGACTTTTTCCCAAAAATGTATTTTTTTTTAAATTCATAATTTTTGAACCACTGACCAATTAAGATGGTCGATATATCAAATTGAAGCCTTTCACTTAATATTTTTTGGAAAAATTGATTGTATTTGTTTTTTGTTGAGGGCGCTATGAATTTTTATATTTTTCTCTTGAAAGCTGAGATTTTTCTACGCATTATATAAAAAAATCAGAGATGTAATTTTGGTTTTTTCGTTTTCAAGTTATGAATTTTCAATGATAACTGGTGGTTAAAAAAATCAAAATTGTCATACAAATGAAACACAAATTTCTGCATAATTTAAAAACTAATCAAGCAAATGGAGCCAAATTTGGTAATTGTGGGTTTTTGGGTACGAAAAATGTTTCTTTGATGGTTTGGAATACCTTCCTCCTCTGAAAGAGGCGGCAATTTCTGCATAACTCGGAAATTAATTAAGCAAAATTTACAAAAACGGAATTTGAGGATTTTAGAGTACAATAAAATTTTCTATGATGGTCTGACATCCCTCCCTCTGGAGGGGGAGGGCGTCCCATAAAAATATTACACATATTTCAACCAACCAATATTCGAACTGAAAATTTTCGGAAAACTTTAAAGGAAAATGGGAAAATTCGTAAAATTGAATTCCCATATGTTCTAAAATTACATCGTGATAAGCGTTGTTAGTCAATTTGTATTTGCGCTAACGAAATTGATCTTTGTTAGAAAGTGGAAATGACTGTTTTGAATATATTAACACGGCACGAAAAAGGTCTTCACATATTGAACGAAAATGAGTAATTTAAAACAACTACTTTATTGGAAATGCATATATATATATAGATTTAAAATTTTCTTGATAAATCATTGATTAGGTGAACAAGCATTGCCCCCAATAAATCTATAATAACAAAACGTCTGAGTGATGAAACCATATACTCGAGGAAATATATCAATGAAACCAAAAGATATATGAAACTTATTCCTTTTTGTTATGTTTTTTAAATATTTTTGCACTGAGAAAAGAGTACCGATTGAACAATTTTAGAACTGTTTGTTGGTTTTCTCAAAACAAAACATGTCTTCTCATCTGACATCACTGATCATACCGAGAGAAATTGACTGAAGTCTCTCCAGTCTACCAAATAAAACATTTCAATGAAACTCGTGTACTGGAATGGGATATTTTGCTCGTCTCGACAGTGACTGAAGCCGAGGCGAGACGAGATGAATTGCTCGTCTCTTTTTATGGAATAGGGCCCTATATTTTCTGTATCAAACATGTATTCCATGTAGCGGAGAATCATGTTATTTGCAAGTTAGGTCAAGAAGAATCTTGAACGAGAATTGTATCTGAAAATAATTTTATATTAATGACGAGTTCTGGCTGAAGTACTAGGAAATGTATAGTAAAAGGAAATTGTAGAAGGTCAATTAGAACATCAATCAATGAATAGTTCTGCGCTTGGACCTAGGAATCTTCGCTTAGTGAGAAAGCGCGGATGTTCAAAAGTATTCAAAACAAAAAATCAAAGTGGTAACAAAGTGGTCAATAAAATTATGGGCCCTATTCCAGAAAACGAGACGAGCAGACGAGCGCTCGCCTCGTCTCCTCGTCTCGACAGTCTAATATATATATATATATATATATATATATATATATATATATATATATATATATATATATATATATATATATATATATATATATATATATATATATATATATATAGATTTAAAACTTTCCTTGATAAATCGTTGATTAGGTGAACAAACATTGCTCCCAATAAATCCATAATAACAAAACGTCTGAGTGATGAACCCATATGCTCGAGGAAAAATATCAATGGAACCATTGATCAATTTTAAAACTGTTTGTTGTTTTTCTCAAAACAAAAACATGTCTTCTCATCTGACATCACTGATCGTACCGAGAAAAACTGACTGAAGTCTCTCCAGTCTACCAAATAAAACATTTCAATGAAACTCGTGAACTGGTATTGGATATTTTGCTCGTCTCGACAGTGACTGAAGCCAAGACGAGACGAGACGAATTGCTCGTCTCGTTTTCTGGAATAGGGCCCTATGTTTTATGGGAAATTTGTCCTATTAAACAATATTTTATAGTTTTTTATCGCCATCCGAAAATTGCCCATTTTTTAATGCAAGCGTTACCACGTAGCGAAGGTTCCATAAACATTGTGTCCAAGATAGTGTTTAATATGTGTCCAAGATAGTGTTTATATTGAATATAATAGACCTTTTCTTAACCTTCATGAACGGCACCTAATTCTTCACAAATTTGTATTCGATTATTTAAATTTGTACTCGATTATTCAAACTCCGCAGGTCTCGCTCACTACACCCAAGCGTGTGAATTGGATCAAACGCAGCACGGCTGCCGAATAGACAACGGTCAATGTACGTGTGCCTTCGGATGCAAGTCCGAGTTCCGCTACGCAACTCGCAAGGAATGTCAAGATGCTTTGAAGGTATTGAAAATGATCGAATCATTTGAACGAGTTTTTGTAATGAATGAAAAAATCTTTCGTTCCAAGGGTCGCTCCGGTGACATTTGTAGCAGGGCGCCCTGTCTGAACGGAGGATCATGCACGCAAGTGACCGCAATGCCACAATACAAATGTCGCTGCGAGGGAACCGGATACTGGGGTAACAGGTGCCAACGAAGTAAGCAGCGCTGCACATATGAACCATTGAAACTATTTGATACTAATATTTTCCCAATTACAGTGTGCCCTAAACCGGAGCAGGTTGCAGCCGGAAGCAAATTTCCCCATGAGTGCGTTGTTATTTAAGCCAAAGAATTGTCGTGTTATAATATCTAAGAATACCGTTTGCTTTATAAAAACATCGAATGAAAACCAAACCAAACCTGCCCGCAGAGAACTCGCTCTTGCGTACAACAATTCGTTCACAATGTGATAAGGGCCGGATATTCGGTATTATTCCCAAGAGGAAATGCACTCATCATATTAACACTTTGCATTTTTAGAGTTGCCGACTCTGCGACTCGGGATGCAAGCAAAAAAACACTGCCTTGCTACAAAAATATTGATAAGGATGGTCTGAAAACAAAACATCAAACCTGAGTAGCATAATCACAAAGCAAAGTATAACCAAGCTCGTTAGATTAAACATAGTGCTGATAAAATAGATCGTAAAATAAATAAAGTAAAACAATATGAGAGTTGTGAATAAAGCTAATCTTATGGCCTAATGCTATGTTTTAATTCCTGAATTGTGATGTAGGCAGATAAGGAGACGTTAACTGCACCCCGTATTCGCGTGTGTATAGTTTTGTTGTAAAACAAATCTCGCTTTTGTGAAAATGTTTAGACTATTGGCAATCCCATAGTTGTATTTTTTTCCTATTTCAGCATACTTACCAGCGATAGTTTTATCTATTTCTTTCTCCCTTTTGCAATAGAAATCATTTGTGTAATCTCCATTGGTAGTAACACATCGTTTAGTGGTTCAGTGGTTCACTTTGGACCAGTGAAAACGCAGAATTTCGCAGAAACGCAGTATTTTCGTGTACAATTGACACCATTTTCAATTTGAATATTTGCTGTGAGGGGCATTCGAATGTAATTTGAGATGTTATAAAAATTCACATTATTTTCGCATTGCAAAAACATTGATTAACTTACAGAAACATAATTTCCCCAAACTTATATCATACAGTGACGTCTCGATTACTGTAAAAGTTGCCCAATACGCAAACTCGGTTGAGCGAAGGAATCAACCTTTCTGAGTCTGGATTGGCAATTTACAAAGTTGAAGTAGAAGAAAAGCGTCACGAGAAATAACCTATTCCTGGAATAAACTGAATTGTCTGCCTTCGCACTAATTCCCTACGGAACGAGCCACGAACGGAAGCTAATCAGACTTATTCCTTTCAATAAATTGAACTGACTGCCTTCGCACTAATTCCGTACGGAACGAGCAACGAACGGGAGCTGATCAAAATATCGAACATCAACTAAGCGGGAGGATCAACGAGTACAAGATCTTCACGAACTCCGAGCGCAAATTATGCAACTATTGCTGCGAACGTTGGAAGACTTGAATCTGAAGAACTCTCGTCAGTCGATTCAATGGAGGTGGTTTCGGACTACTTAATCGTAAGACACGATTCCAAAGACTACTTACTTTATTCAGAGAACCTTGGGTTTTTATACAATTTTAGTTTATCCTAAATCTACCCTAAATTTAAGTCTAACGTGCGAAAGAAAGAGAAGACTATAAACGTCCTTGCTTCTTTTCATACAAGTCCTTTACCTATCGCTATCTGTATTTCAAAACATACGATATCCATAACTGCATTCTAAGAGCAACGGAGCCTAACGCGATAAGAAATGTGTGCGATTGTTTTCGGTTCCTTTCCTTTCTACTAGGTTTTATTGCACCAGGTTTTATTGCACCCGCTCCCGATAGGATTGTTATTTTAGGATCTTACACACGGTTCGCTCTTATCGTATAGTGTTTTTTTCTTCTGTCCTTCTTTCGATCGTTTACGATATTGAAATTAAATTGCTAAATTCTTTCGATTTCTTACATTTCCCCTTCCGTAAATCTACCTGCTCGAATTTACACTTCAAAGAATTAGCAATTGTATAAGTATTCAGTTGTTTTTTTTTTTTAAATTTTTGTTAGCTATTATCTAATTCACTTTTAATTATTTTAATTCACTAATTCACATTATTTATACTCTTGGTAAAATTCGTCCACAAATGGGTTGTGTTGTCGTATCTTCCATAGGTATTGCCGTCTCCCTAGTCGTAGCAATATTGATGTCATCAGATGGTTCAGTCTTCCTTGAATTGATTGATGTTTCACGTAAATGTCGTACTGCATTCCGGTGAGAAAGAAACGTTGTGAGTGAATCCCAGCAAGATGCCATCAATTGCCAGCCGAATCCATATATGTCGTATAGAATTCTGCCGTGCATGATTGTATCGACGATAAACTTTATCATCCTGCCCATCATATATAGACCAATCGCCGTTGATGTGATGTTTCCGAGCCATGTAGACCAAGACATAAGCCGCATCCAATACCTTGTTATTGCATCGTCGATTACATCTCCAGATACTAAGGCTCCGAAGTTGAATCCTTGATCATTGGGTCGTTGTCCAATCAGCACCTTGTGTATTACATTCGTTGCCACTCTACGATCTCCTTGTTCATAAATCATATCCCTCATCTTTTTAAGATTGTCTGCATCATAGACACCACTTTGCATTAGATTTGGAAGAGGTGTGTAGGACCATGTTGTAACTATGTCCGACACTAATTTCTCTGGTGGAGTTGTTTCACGTAATCGTCCATCAGTTGTATACCATTTTCCTCCGAACATGAATTTTGCTGGTATTAAAGGTGTGCAATCTATTTCAATCCCGCGGTTCTGGAGTATTCTTGTCACAGGTGCCAAAAACATCGACCTGTTGTTAAATTCAACTGGAATTTCTTGGAAGCATCGCGCTTCGGATCTTGGCGTAACAAATACTGGTTTGCATTCAATAACATGAAGCACTTCCCCAGCAACAACTGCTGTATATCCTGACCTCTTCATTATGCTCGATACAAACTCCGTTGGATTGATTCTTGCTAATGTCAATTTAGTTTCCAGTAGAGCCTTATCTAGTTTGCACATCTCTGTCATAACCGAATTGTATACGTCGTCTAATTTCTGACCAATGTAGTTTTCGACGAATGTTATTTTCGAATTGAAGTAAGTAAATAGATCATTATTTGAACCTGACGTAGGTTTTCTAACAAATGGCGATCTCATGTTGGATAACTCCAAAACTAATATTCTGGGATGGTCTGTTTTAAACCCAACGTGTCCACATATATATGTCCTTGCTGTAGTTTTTATCGAAAATAAATGTCGTTCCGATATTGTGCTGTACACTACAACCTCTCCAATGGTTTTCATTTGGTTATTCGTTGTTTTGTTGACAACTCCTTCAAAAATAACTTCAAACTCGCTTTCTTCACATCTACGGTTCATGTCGATGTCCCAAGTTAGATAGCCTTCTTCAGCGTCCAAACAACGTCCATGTGTGTATGTACACGTTAAACCTCCTTTCAACATTATCTGGCTACTTTCAATGTCTACAGAGGCGACATAATCTTGAAGTGTAATCGTATATTCATAATATACTAAGGCGTTTGTCCACGTGTATAACGGCGTTTTGTACACTCCTCCACTGCAGGAACTGCCAGTTATTGATCCTACCACCAATACTTGACCTCTATTTGTGCTGTTGAGATTCAATTCCTGAATAACAGTGTTATCGGCTAGTGTAACTGCTCCACTATAGTGAGCTTTTCGACATTCCTCGGATGAAAACTCCTTCACGATGTAGGCAAAGCCGTGTTGATAATCAGAAGTGTGGGAGTGCATACCACAGTGTCGAATCGACCTCTTGATGATGACTTTACATTGAAATACCTTTGTTTGAATTTTCGAATTTCTTTGTAACATTTGTATCCGAAGTTCCGTTGTTGTCAGGTTAGTTGTTGGCGGTAAGCAAGATGCCACATCCAACAAAGAATATGAAGTCATATTTACATCTGCATTGGCACAGTCGTATGCGATCAATCCATGAGATGTTGAGCCTAGTACACTGCATCCCACGAATAACATTGCAGCAATCAACAGTTGCATGAGCGTTAACCGGTTAACTGTATCTGATTTCCATCTTATTTTCCTTCTAGATTCGCCTTTTTGAGAGTAATCCGATTGTACCAAAACTTTTGAAGTTTCCGCTGTTAATACAGTTGTAGTACAAGGATTGATTCGTCGTTTCTTTTTCTTCGGCTCAAATTTCTCACAATTCACACTGCTGTTTCTTTCAATAACTTGATGGAGTGCGGTAAATGAGGTGTTCATTTTGTTTACTTCTTTAGACGTTATGTCTTTCAGAGCGGCATCCTTGCGTATATTCAATACTGCTAGCTTATGTGCTGCTCGTTTAAAGGTCCCTTTGGGTGTTTTAACGAACGCTGTACGTACTTGGCCGTCTTTTCCTTTTATAACTCCAGTTACTCGTCCTCTCAACCATAGGCCCCAACGTATAGTACTGTCTGTTATCAATACTATGTCGTCTATTTCAATGGGCTGAACTTTATGCGTCCATTTTTGTCGCGATATTAATGTTGGTATATATTGTTTCTTGAATCGATCCCAAAACTGTTGACTGTAGTGGTTCACTAGTTCCCATTGAACTCGAGTGAGGTTGTTGCTGTCCAAATTTTGAGGTGGAACGTATTCACCTGCCCGTCCAATTAGGAAATGGAACGGTGTTAGAGCCTCTTCCACATCATTATTGCACGGTATGTGTGTTAGTGGGCGACAGTTTAAGATAAACTCTACTTGTATTAGAGCTGCTCGTAACGTTTCAGGATAAGGTGTCCGACTACAACCTATCATATAATATAAATTGTCTTTAATAGTTCTGATGAGTCGCTCCCAAACTCCTCCAAAGTGCGGTGATGCTGGTGGGTTAAAGGTCCATTCTATCTTCAGTTTTACAGCTTCAGATTTCGACATCCTTTCGTCGATTTCGTGGATTAGTTTGTTTAGTTGTTTTTCAGCTCCAACAAAATTTGTGCCATTATCGCTGTATACATGTTTGATCTTTCCACGGCGGTTTTGAAAGTTTTTAAAACACATTAGGAAGTGATCTGTATCTAACTTCTCAGCCATTTCAATATGCACGGCTCTCGTAGTCATGCATGTAAAGAGCACGCCCCATCTTTTCTCTATTGATCGTCTTACCAATACTTCAAAAGGACCGAAGTAGTCCACTCCAGTATTCGTGAATGGATGAGCATACAAATCTACTCTAGCTGCCGGTAATGGTGCCATTTGAGGTGGCAAAGGTTTAGCTTTCATTATAATGCATTTAGAGCAGTCCGTTTTTATTTTGTTGAGAACTGTACGCATGTGTGGTATATAATACCGTAATTGTAATGCTCCAAGTACTACGTTATCCGAACGATGAAAGTATTTTTGATGATATTCAGCAACGATCAAACGTGTTCCATGGTCTTCAGCAGGTAAAATCACAGGATGTATTGTATTCATTTGCAATTTAGTTGCATTTTCGAGACGACCTCCAACTCTCATTACGTTATATTCATCTAGTATTGGAGTAACCGCTGATAACTGTTTATTTCTAATATCAACATAACCGTTTAATTCAATGTCATGAATTTCCTTAGCGAAATGTGTCATTTGTATTTTACGAAACACAACTCTTTCTGCAATTTTTCGATCCTCATATGTTATATTGCGATTAAAATTAGATTGTATATTCAATCGTTGGTTTTTCTTGTATTGCAGCCAATCAACATATTTTTTCACAACACATACATGGTGTATCAACACATTCCAACTGGAGTATCGTTTGATTCCGATGAATATAGAACTTGTTTGGTGCAATCCCACTACTTGTCTCAACTCTTCCGTTGACTCCTTAATCTTCCTGTTAGGATATTCGATCACTGGCTTCTTAAGGAATTGAGGTCCTTTTGTCCATATAGATTGCCCTTTGAAATCTTTTGTAGCTTCGTCGGCGGGATTTAATTCAGACGGTATATAACGCCATTGCTGTATATTGGTTGTATCTAAAACCTCAGCAACTCGATGAGTGACGAATATTTTATATCTTCTATTCTTCGGTTGTAACCATGACAAAACATTTTCCGAGTCTGTCCAGTAGGTAATACTATCTATTTTAATTCGTTGCTCGTTCTGAATGGTATTTGTCAATCTGGTTCCTAGTAAGGCTGCTTGTAGTTCCATTTTTGGAATAGACAACTGATGAATAGGTCCGACTTTTGCCTTTGCTGCCAATAATCGTATATAAACCGAGCCGTTTGCAATACAACGTAAGTATATAACTGCAGCGTATGCTCGTTCAGATGCATCTACGAATGTATGTAGCTCCAATTTTCCTGCTCCATCCGGTATTATACACCTGGGTATTTTTACGTTAGAGGCTTGTTGAATTTTCGCAAGCCAATTTTGCCACTGTTTGCTCAAATGTTTGGGTACTTCATCATCCCAGTCTAACTCGTCTTTGTGCAGCTCTTGAAGCAAAATCTTTCCCATTGTCGTATAATTTGATATCAATCCTAATGGATCATACAAACTCATAACAAATGCTAACACCTCTCTTTTCGTGGGTAATCGTAGCGTTTGTCTTACTTCATTGCTCAGCTTCTTCAACGATAATCGATACCCGATCAAATCCAGTTTCGTGTTCCAATAGACACCAAGAACTTTTTCAGCACATGAATCCTTATCCTCTATTACCTTAATGTCGGTAGATTGGATCCGATCGCTGGATAAATTGCTCAGTAATTCCTTACTGTTCGATATAAAGTTTCGAATGAAGAATCCGCCATGTTGGTGTATATCGATGACGTCTTTGGTAATAGCGGTTGCCTCTCGAATGTTTGTAAAACTATCCAGATAGTCATCCACATAGTGTTGTTTTTCAATTGCCAGGGCTGCTTTCGGTTTCGATTCCATAAATGCTGCAGCGTTTTTATTTTTCACTGCTTGCGCGCATGATGGTGAACATGTCGATCCAAAAATCATTACCTCCATAATGTATACATCAGGTTCTCGATTGTTTTCACAATCTCGCCATAAAAATCGTTGAGCATGCTGATCCTCCGGTTTTATTTTGACTTGGTGGAACATCTCTTGAATATCTCCACAAACTGCAATACGTCCCTCTCTGAATCGCAGCAATACTCCAACGAGTGATGTAGTAGCATCAGGTCCAGACAAAAGATTAGAGTTAAACGATACGCCATTTATTTTTGAAGCTGCATCAAATACCAATCTTGGTTTTGGAGGTATTTTATTCTGGTTGTGAACTATAAAATGCGGGAGATAGTATGTTCTCGGAACCGCGTTAATTAGCTCTGAATGTGCTAGTTTTCTAGCATATCCCTTTTTCACATAATCAGCGAAGGTATTGATAGCCCAATCCTTCAATTTTTCATCTTGTTTCAATTTATTCTCCATAATCACCAATCTCCGTAAGGCTGTATGATAGCTGTCCGGAAATTGTACATCTTTGGTTTTCCATAGCAGACCGACCTCGTAACGGTTGTCTTTTAGCTTGATGGTGTTGTCGAGAATCTGTTGTGCTCTTTCTTCCTCTGGTGATCTTGGCAGTTTTTCCACTAATTTCACTCCAAAATCGTCGATTGAGAAGTATCGCTGCATCATTTTGCTCATCTCCTGTTCTTCCTGGATGACCATTGTATAATCTTGACGGTTTATGTTATACTCCTTTCCGTATATCACCCATCCGAGTCGCGTTTTTACTGCCATAGGACCATTTCCTTTTACCGTTTTGATGGCACTCAGTAATTCGCTGTTGTCCAATCCAATTAACAATGTAGGCTGAGCTTCCTTATAATCTTGAAGCGGAATGTCCTTCAAGTAGGGATAATTCTTGGCAATTTGTTCCATGTCAACTGTTTGGATAGGAAGATTTAGATCATGCATAGTCCGGGCCATCACTGGTTTTCCTATGCCCTTTATCCAGAATTTTACCCTCTTGCTTGAGCAGGATTTTAAACAATCCTGTGTCCATTTTAATGTAAGCGGGTCAACTTTTCCTTCCAACTCTAACATGTTAGCCATTCTCTCGTCCAATAGTGTTACTGATGATCCTGTGTCCAGGAAGGCGTAGGTGTCTATCATTCTTTCGCCGTTTTGGACTGTTATAGGAACTATTTGATAGTAAAGGTGTTCCTTGCGTTGTCGATGAATATTCGTGGTTTCTTCGGGACCTCGTCGTACGTCAGCAGCCGTATCCTGATTTCTTTTATACTCCGATCTTTGATGAAGTAAGCGATTGTGCTCCTTGTTGCACCCATCGATTCCACATATTCCTTTCATGCTACAATTTCTCATAATGTGGTCATTGGAGTTTAGGCACTTGAAACAAATTCCTTTTTTAGCCAAAAACTCTCTACGTTCCAATGTTTTCATTTGTTTGAAATTCTTACATTGGAATAGCCTATGACTGGCTGAACAAAGTGCACATTTCATAGTTTGATGAACATTAACTCGAGGTTTCCTTTCCGTAGTCGACACACTGTTATTAGACTTTTGCATCATACGGGCTATTCTTGAATGTGGCAATAACCACTTATTCAAATCGTTGAGTGTTGGGATCGAAGTGTTGCTTTGGATCACTTCAACCCATTTCACTTGTATCGTGTATGGCAGCTTCTCTATGATTTCTTCTATTAAACGATGATCACGTAGATATTCCTTTTGGCCCAGCGCCTCCATATTCACCACCATGTTATCTAGTGCGTCTGATATATCCGGAACTACGGTTCGGCTGTCCTTTTTGATACGTCTCAGGTCGTTCAGAAGTTCTTTATATACAAGATCCTTCCTTCCAAAGCATTCTTCCAGCTTTTCGATTATTTTCGGAACATTCTCTGAGTTAATCATCAATTGTTGGACGGTTTTATACGCGTCCCCTTTCAGAACTTGTTCCAGGCGGTTGAGGTTCTCTAAATTTGAGAAACCTCCCTCTGCCGTTGTATCATGGAATGTTTTCTTAAATTTTGGCCAATCCTTTGATGCGCCAGAAAATCTGGGTAGGGTCGTCAATGATTGCCTCTTTAAATATATAGTCCAGTCACTAGACATACTCACTGTTTGGGTAAATGATCGATCCGTGGGCTGATTTGTTACTTGGCCCGAGGATGACGTTGAGCATTGGCCTTTCATAGTCGCCATTAATTTGTCCATTGCATCCAGTTGTTGTTTTATCTGCTCATCTTTCTTCCGAGCAGATATTTCCAATGATGCTAATCTTTGTTGGATCTGCACGCATTTCGGGCAGATCCATTTTTCTTCCGCTGTCGGCGCGACCGTTAAGTTAACACAACCGATGTGGAACCATCGGTCACAATCGTCGCATTCAACCATATCCTGTTTATGGTCTGGTTCCGAGCACAAACGGCAATTTCCGTTTTGATTTTCCACGAAACGTATCATGGTGTTGCTTTCAAGATACTCAGCCGTTGAAATAATGTATAATTTTCAGGATCCGTTTCCAGTTGTTTGTAATTACACTTTGCTCACTTCTCAAGGCGTTGAGCCTTTTTAAGCTTTCTTAAGCTTGAGAGATTTATTTTCTCGCTTTCAGGTTAGCACACTTTCAGAAAGCTTTTTAAACTTTTAGTCCTGTTGGAATTCTTTATCCAACTTATTCACTTCAAGGTGATTTGCACTTTCACAAGGCCTTTTAAACTTTTAGTCCTGTTGGATTTGTTTATCCAACTTGCTCACTCTTATGGCGTTGAGCACGCGCATAAGCTTCTATTAAGCTTTTAATCCTGTTGGGTTCTCTATCCAACTGGCCCTTTGCTCATTCTTATGGCGATGAGCACGCACTTATGAGTTCGTTGGTAATGAAAGGCTCCTCCTCTCTGGAGCCACCAAATGTAAAAGTTGCCCAATACGCAAACTCGGTTGAGCGAAGGAATCAACCTTTCTGAGTCTGGATTGGCAATTTACAAAGTTGAAGTAGAAGAAAAGCGTCACGAGAAATAACCTATTCCTGGAATAAACTGAATTGTCTGCCTTCGCACTAATTCCCTACGGAACGAGCCACGAACGGAAGCTAATCAGACTTATTCCTTTCAATAAATTGAACTGACTGCCTTCGCACTAATTCCGTACGGAACGAGCAACGAACGGGAGCTGATCAAAATATCGAACATCAACTAAGCGGGAGGATCAACGAGTACAAGATCTTCACGAACTCCGAGCGCAAATTATGCAACTATTGCTGCGAACGTTGGAAGACTTGAATCTGAAGAACTCTCGTCAGTCGATTCAATGGAGGTGGTTTCGGACTACTTAATCGTAAGACACGATTCCAAAGACTACTTACTTTATTCAGAGAACCTTGGGTTTTTATACAATTTTAGTTTATCCTAAATCTACCCTAAATTTAAGTCTAACGTGCGAAAGAAAGAGAAGACTATAAACGTCCTTGCTTCTTTTCATACAAGTCCTTTACCTATCGCTATCTGTATTTCAAAACATACGATATCCATAACTGCATTCTAAGAGCAACGGAGCCTAACGCGATAAGAAATGTGTGCGATTGTTTTCGGTTCCTTTCCTTTCTACTAGGTTTTATTGCACCAGGTTTTATTGCACCCGCTCCCGATAGGATTGTTATTTTAGGATCTTACACACGGTTCGCTCTTATCGTATAGTGTTTTTTCTTCTGTCCTTCTTTCGATCGTTTACGATATTGAAATTAAATTGCTAAATTCTTTCGATTTCTTACAATTACCGTTATGAATCTTATTTCGGACGCTTAAGACATATGATGCAGGAAACAGATCTAAACTTTATGCACAGGTATTATTTGGTTGGAATTTTTAATAAATTAGTTCAATATGCTTTTAAGCTTTCTACTTTGGTACCTATTTGATTGAAAACATAAAAAAAATCATCGAATAAAATGCTTTTCAAATGAAGCGAATAAGCATCAAACTTCGGTCAGTAAATCAAATTTCGGACAGATTGAATTCAAATTTCGGACACTTTATTTTGTAATTTTTTGGACGAACATTATATTACAGTTGATTATTTTTCATAGTCAACTGCGAAACACTTACCAAGCAATCACAGTAAACTGTTAACGATGATGAGAACTGATGACACACGGGAGAAATTTAAATATTTATGACCGGGTAAATTCTACGTGCTCACGCTGAGGAAACGTCAAACACAAACGATGATGAGTAGTGTTGTAAGATTTCTGCCAATTATGTTATAATTCAAACGTAGTTCTCATGTGAAATGATAGTGAAACCAAGGGATTACTTTAGAGAAGCAATTGTGATATTAATTTTATAGTTATATCATCAGTGCATTAAGCATTTCAAGATATTAGAACAAAGTGTCCGAAATATGATGTTGTCCGAAATATGATTCAGAACGGTATATCACGCTCAAAAAAAATGTTCGCAACTAATTTTAGAAGCATGCAAGAAAATGGTTTCTGCTTTCAAACATCGAGGGTTCTTCGATTTTCCAATTATCGTCAATGGATATTTATGAGTACCAGAAACATTTTAACATGAGAATCATCTGATTTTTGTAAGCTTTGATTCATGTGACGCCTTTTTCCTCCAAATGAGTAAACGTTTATCTGGTAATCATTTTGAAAAATAAGGCAATTTTATTGCAATTATATTCCTGGTCAACGGTCAAATCATAAGTCTTCAGGTAATTGAAAAATTGTTCTTTGAAATTATCCATTGCGCAAACTTTGACATTAAGACAAGAATCGCTGAACTTAAACGACGCAGATACTATCAACCACCACAGCCGTTAACCCTAAATTTGTCGTTTCTAGCTTGCTGTATTTTATTTTCAAGTAAATATAGAATATCTACCATCAATTTGTTTAAACATTAAAACAATTCTACTTTCAGCAGCATATTTAATTTTTCTTATAGTGCTCAATGATTTCAAAACATACAGTTTGGGTTGAGTTTCAGCTCGTGTAGAGTTGTCATGAGCGGTACAACCTTTGGCTCTTGTTGAATGATCAGTGGACTGCACAACCTTTGGCCCGTGTATCTGTAAAGAGTGTGTGTATGTATTGCCGCGACTAAGTAAAAGTTTATAGATCGGATAGGAGGGATATGAAACAGGGACACAACGAAGGAAACATCATCAAACGTTAATTCGGCGTTTCTGAGGAACAGATATAGATGAAGCAGAAGATCAGGATCACGGCTATCTAAGATATCCCGGACGGGGATATCCGATTTTCTGCCTTGTGCTCTCAGTGCTCTAGAGAGCTGAGAGCGAGCAGCATGGAACCGGATACACGACCAGACAACATGCTCGATGTCGTGGTAGCCATCGCCACAATCACAAAGATTGTTTGCTGCGAGCCCAATGCGATAGAGATGCGCGTTTAGGTTGTAGTGATTGGACATAAGCCGAGATATCACGCGAATGAAATCACGACCTACATTCAACCCCTTGAACCATAACTTACAGAAACATAATTTCGAGACCTTAGGGATAATCGTGTGTAACCAACGACCGAACTCATCTTCACTCCACATGCGCTGCCAACTTACGAGCGTGTGCTGACGAGCAATGTGGAAAAATTCATTATAAGCAATTTGCCTTTCAAAAAGTGTGCCTTCTGATGCACCCACCTTAGCTAGCGAGTCCGCTTTCTCATTCCCCGGAATAGAGCAATGAGAGGGAACCCATGCTAAGGTAATCTTGAATAATTTTTCGACCAAAACACTCAATAGATGTCTTATTCTTGTTAGGAAATAAGATGACCGTTTATCAACTTTCATTGAGCGGATTGCCTCTATTGAGCTGAGACTGTCTGAAAAAATAAAATAATGGTCGATAGGTAATGTTTCAATGATCCCTAGTGAGTAGTATATCGCACCCAGTTCAGCGACATACACGGAACAAGGATCTTTGAGTTTGAAAGAGGCACTAGAATTTTCATTGAAGATGCCGAAGCCAGTGGACCCGTTTATGAATGAACCGTCAATAAAGAACATTTTATCAGATCTAACTTTCCCATATTCTGCCGAAAATATCGGCGGAATAGAATCGGGGCGTAGATGATCTGGGATTCTATGGGTTTTTTGTCGCATGGACAGATCAAAAATGACAGAGGAATTGCAAAAGTATGGGAAGCAAACTTGGTTGGAGAGGCCTGGTGAAGGGTGCACGTCGTGGGTAAGGTACTCATGGTATAAAGACATAAAGCTTGACTGAGGAGTCAGTTGGAGTAGATTTTCGGAGTTATCAATCACCAATGGATTCATGATCTTGCAACGGATGAGAAATCTGTAGGATAATTCTGTGAACCGAAGAGTAAGCGGGGGTACTCCTGCCAAGACTTCGAGACACATCGTATGTGTCGAATGCAAACACCCCAAGGCTATACGCAAGCAGCGATATTGTATTCTCTCCAGTTTGAGAATATGAATCCTGGCAGCTGATCGGAAGCAAAAACTGCCATATTTTAACACTGATAATATCGTTGTTTTGTACAACTGAATGAGGTCTCCAGGATGGGCGCTCCACCATGTTCCGGTTATTGTTTGGAGAAAATTGATTCTTTGCTGGCATTTCTGTTTCAAATACGCAATGTGTCTCCCCCAGGTACATTTAGAATCAAAATATACACCCAGGTATTTGAAAAACATAGAGTGTTGGATCGTTTTGCCGGATAGTTGAATCTGGAATTGTGCGGGTTCGTGCTTCCTAGAAAAAACGACCATTTCAGTTTTCTCCGTAGAGAATTCGATACCCAGCTTGAGGGCCCCCACGTGAACAGATTGTTCAGAGTATCTTGCAACGACTTTTTCAGAACGACGGGAGTAGTACCCGTGATGGAAATAACTCCATCGTCTGCAAGTTGTCTCAGCGTGCAGTCTCTAGTTAGACAATCATCCATATCATTGACGTAAAAACTGTACAAGAGGGGGCTTAGGCAGGAGCCTTGCGGTAGGCCCATAAAACTGTAACGAGAAGATTTCGAGATGAGATGAAAATCATGTGCTTTTCTGACAATAAATTGTACAGGAAATTATTCAGAATTGGTGAAAATCCACGATTATGAAGTTTCTCTGAGAGAATTTCCATGGAAACTGAATCAAATGCCCCTTTGATATCGAGGAAAACGGAAGCCATTTGTTCTTTGCGAGCAAATGCGATTTGAATTTCAGAAGATAGCAGCGCGAGACAATCATTCGTCCCTTTACCTCGGCGGAAGCCAAACTGCGTATTTGACAGCAAATTGTTCGTTTCGACCCACTTGTCCAAACGAAGTAGAATCATTTTCTCTAACAATTTACGAATACAGGATAACAGTGCAATCGGCCTATACGAGTTGTGATCGCAAGCCGGCTTGTTGGGTTTTCGTATGGCTATCACTCTCACTTGTCTCCAGTCATGCGGGACAATATTCAGCTCCAGAAACTTGTTGAACAAGTTCAGCAAACGCTGTTTTGCCAAGTCGGGAAGATTCTTCAACAAGTTGAATTTAATCTTGTCCGACCCCGGAGCTGAATTGTTACATGAGAGAAGTGCAATTGAGAATTCCACCATCGAAAAATTCTCATAATCGCTTTGAAGCAATATATCGTGTACGATGTGTTGTGCAGGGATGAAATCGGGGCAAACTTTCCTTGCAAATTTGAAAATCAAATCCAACGGTCAGAGTATTCCTCAACTTTCATTTGTATGGTTCCAGCCACGCATTCTCCTAGCCGTATTCCAAAGAGTGCTCATAGCGGTCTCCCTTGACAAACCGTTGACGATTAATGTGTCTTGTGAGGTCATATGCCTGTTTATGGATTCAGAAGAACTCCACCCACTGAGGATAGATATTGTGATTAGCAAGTGATCACTACTGTTGGGGTCCTGAATAACATTCCACTTGCAATCTGACGGTAGCCTGAACCAAACTGAACCAACTAAAGCTTTTTTTTAAAGTTGGTTCACTATGACTGAACAATTTCGAAATATTTCTCAATCAATTGACAATTGTGAGTCAAAGTGTGCCATTCTGCTATGAAAATTAGAGCGAGAAAGATTGTGAATTTGAAACTGCATAAACATTTGTTTGCATTCAACATAATAGTCTCTGCCATCTACTGTTGGCATGAATATGATTGCACGGCATATTATTAAGCATAAACTTCCCATTTTCAATCATCTTAGGCAGTATTCGTCAATAGAATCGTCAAATTTGAATTCATTGTCATCGTCACAGCCTAAATCGCACTCTGGAATAGAACATTTGCGATCATTCACACTGAAGACCACAATTTTTCACTAATCCGTTCAGTCGGAGTGGACCAAATTATTTTTTAATATACTCCGAATGTGAACATTTAACACTAACGGGTTCAAGCACATTTCGACAAGGTACCTATTAGCTTCAAGAAAATGTTTTGTTGGATTGAATTCGGCGCTTGAATATTTGTTAACATACAAATGATTGTCACATGGTCCACTCTGTCTGCACATGATATAGTGCCATTTCGCCATGGTAAATAGTACATGGTCCGCTCTGACTGCATACTATGAGGGATTTTCGTCGTTCAATCATAACAATTTCGATCCGTTATTCCTGCTGTATGCGTGATTTTGCAAATCTGATAAATGTGGATAAATGTAAGCTACATACATAATGCTTAATCAAATGTAATCAATAACTTGAAATTTTCAATTTTGCGACTTGGTCCCCTCTGACTTAACACCGACCAATTCTAAAAAATGAGTGGCACTTATTGATTCCCAGTAGCAACCCTCCGTATCATGATCCAAGCATATAATATTTAAATTTTGGAAAGAGAGATCATTTAGTGAAGAAAGCCAAGATCGGACAGAACAAAAACATCATAATTAATCATGAATAAATCAAAAATTTTAACGTATCCAATTTAGAAATAAGAGTATGACAATCCCTTTGTAAAACAGTGATAACTCCGACCTCTCTATTTAAATCAGACATCAGACAGAGATAACCATTGCAAGGAGGGGCCAAGTTTACATCAATTGTTGCAAATGTGTCTTCACTATAGGAAGCATTGCGATAACAATTGTTCTAATGGTGTTGGAAACATTGAAGAATTAGGAAGTTGTAATTGACGTTGAAACAGGAACATATGGCATTTTTGATGCCCCCTTGAGTGCTGGGGCACTCTTTCAAAGAGCGCTTCTGTTTATCCCAGCGACTCTTGTGAGTTTCACATCCGGAGAGCATGTGTGGGGTTCCCCCGCAATATGGACACTTTTGCTCAGTCACACTGCAGGGTTCGCCCACATGTTGTTCTCCGCAAGTGGCACAGTGCTCCTTGTTGGCGCAATAATCTGCTGTGAGACCATCATATTTTGACTTTTGGCATTTTGGCAAGTCATGGGATTTGGCACGAAGAGTCACACCAGTAGCCTCAATTTCTCTACCATGACGTAGTCAAGGAAGGCCGAGCAAGAGTGACTCGAGAAGAATCGAACGGCGTAATTCTTTTCCTTCTTCCTGGAAAACTTTTATGAGTTTCCGGCAGTCTAAGATTGTTACCCTCATCAAAGCGAGGGGACTCAACAGCGAACTCCTTCATTTACACGTCAGATACGCTTCAGTTATCACCCTCGAGATTTCTACGTCATGGGAAGGTACGTAGACACGAAATTCTAGAGTAAACCTCTGATCGACCACAATATCGTTTGCGTTTTTTCGATCAACCACATCAACGCATTCGGTCAAACTTTTGAAACTTCGATCACGGAGGATCATATTGCCATATCATTCGTGATCTGAATCCTCTGGACAAACTTTGACACGGGGAGGGGACACGAAAAAGAAGAAGAAGACGAGGCCGGTTGAGCGGAAGCGGAAACAGCGGGGTTGGGTGATTATATCGATGAATATGGATAGTTAGTGAACAATCACTAGATTTACATAGTTTTGTTAAGAAACGTGACATACCATATTTCTTCTGTATATTTCGACATTTTTAGGTTAACAATTATTAGCAAAATAATGAAATTACAATTTTTTTGGCACGCAAAATGACACTGTAGCTTGGAATGGTTACTGTTAGCTCGCTTGGATAGTCAGCAATACAATTATTCTAATCATACATTCATTCATTCACAAATACAACAAAATATATAAAGCAATATCAAAAATGTGTAATGCAATGCTTCTGTATCACAACCACACATACAGATCTTTCTGATATCATATGAAGGTTTGCAAGGGTCAAATGACCCGTTGCGGTAGTTAGGACAGATTACATATATTTCTCAGTAAAAGAAAATAACAAGAGGAGTAAACACTGAAAAATACATTCGATGTATGTTTCAAGAAAAGTAGTGTAGTCAAATTATGTTGTGACAATATAATTTGCAAGAAAATTTTGACTAAAAGCTTAAAATGGGTCATTTGACCCCCCATGGTAGGTTTAGTGTTAGGCGATTCCTTAATTGTGAGACCCTTTCTGTGCCATTTTATTATTAAATCGGAGTTCGAATTAAACAACCAATCACACAGTTAGGATGAAATAATTACTTCACCTGCCACGAAACCGATAACGGTATTACTTCAACGATATAATAGATGTGAACAGTCTTACCTCCGAATGCTTCGGACTGTCGAAGACGAAATGAACTCCAAGTTGCTGAGAGGTTTGGTTTGAGGAACAATTTGAACAATTTCCTTCCATGAATGGTAATAAAAAAAAACTAGCGCAACTAACTACTCGTTCATGAGAACCACAAATTGCCTCATTGCCTCAAATTGCTTTCACATTCATGGCCGTAGCGTAAGTTCTCAATCTGGAGCAAACTGGCTTTCGGACTGTTCGCGCACATTAGACCTTCGAAACACATTTGCTTCAATAGTTGCATTTTTTAGATCTCTTTTTTGCTTTTTATTTCGTTTTTTTTTCTTTGTTCCTTTCCTTGCTTTCACAATGTTGTCTGAATTATAGTTTTTGTTTGCGTAGTTAGCCTTACAGTTTCATTTATCTTTTACTTGGTTACATTAGAGATTTTCGTTTTAAATTACATTGTTTATTGATGTGATTTTTTTCTTCTTTTTTATATTTTTCTTGTTTTTTTCAATTGTTTTTCATCTTTTTTTTATTGTTTCTCCTTGCTGTTTCTGTGTGTATTCTGGCTTTTTATTTCCATTTGTTTTTTGAATATACGGGACAAAAATCAGAAGCGTTTCGTTACATTTTAAAAAGGTTTTTACTTTCTTTTTTTTTGTTTGTGTTTGTGAAAAAGTTAACACTCAATGGCTTTCACATGCACTTTTTGATCCCGTAGTCTCTTGAAGTTTTTTTTTCTTTGTTTTATATTCCATGTTTGTGTGTATGTGATCATTTGTTGTTTGTTTACTGCTGTTTTTCGTGACTGATTATCAGCGTAGTATGCGTTTGAAAAAACTGGAGTACCCAGTGTTTCTAGGGTCTAGAAAGAAAAAAACGGTTTATTGTGTGTACTTGACGTGAATGTTCTGTTTCTTCGCTCATTAATAGCTGTGAAGGGTCTAATTATGTTTGTAATGTTTTGTTTCTCTTATTTACCGTTGCTTGTTTTACTCTCTCTTATACTCTCGTCATCTCTCTCGTTTGCTTGCTTTTGTTACGAAGACTAGATCAAGTTAATGATTAATAAAACGGGGAGCATTTCTAGATGTTCTCCGTTTGCCTCCCTCCATTACCTATTCCTTCCCATGTCTCTTCAATTTGCCGCGTTCCTGCTACTTGTTACTTGTAAGTAGAATCCCTAAAATAGTTTCACTTCAATCACACTTATAATAGTACGTTTACGGTTCAAGCAATAACTTCATGTATATATGTATTGTGTGTTACGTTTTTTTTCGCCTAGTTTAGCAGAATGTGATTTTCTTCTTTCTTAGGCGAGGTTTCTGTTTGCACAGTGCAAAAACGTTGCCTTTGTTGCACACAATGCAATAAAATATAGTTACATTTTGGAGCATTGTTAAAACAAAAACTTCATCCACTACTCTTGCCGTGTTTCGGCCTTCTGTCTTCACTAGGAAAATAACGCGAAGTATTCAAGAACTGACCCGCGAAGAGCACTATTAATAAAACAACAAAACGTAAATATACATTGAAGCGCAGAGGCTCTCAATATATATATATGATGTTTTTAGGGTAAATTCTAATGACAGGACACATTGAAAAGTGGGCAATAACAGTCTGAAGATTACAAATTTGAAAGAAAAAATGATTTTGGTATTCTTTACTTGTTTTGTGTTACATTTAGCGATTCGTAGAACAATGAATTAGATTCATGCCTTAATGGTTGTTTGCGTTAATATATTACTCTATTTATGTTGTTATTTGACCGTTCCTTCCTTTTTATGCGGTTCAAATAGACCGCCAGCACGAAGGGAAACAAACTCTAACTGATACAGCTGAATTGGATAAGAATAAGAACAACAGTATGAAAACGCACGAGTGTTTCACGCATAAAACAATATATAAAAGAATGTTTGTAAATTTTCCCTCCTGTTTCACAGTTAAACATTATCCATATTTTAGAAACAATATCGATAACATATTTATTTGCTGACGTTGCGTTAAAAAACGGTTAAACAGTGGTTAATGGTTTTGTGTTCACATTTTTGTTCTTATTTGTTCATATATAATAACGTGGCCTTTTCTCATTTGTTTTACAATTGAGTTTCCTTGTGAAAGGACAAAAAAATCATGATTACAAAACACGCGTCGTCTTATGATTTCCGCATATTTTGATTATACGTTACCCTCGTGATTAGCCGTTACTTACTAGCTCTCATGTTCGACCACATTCCAGTATTTGCAATTTTTCCTACATTTTTTTTCTGTCGTAGTTTCTTGGATAATATGCTTGTTTCACTTCTTTTGCTATGATTTTCTTGTGGTACTATTATTGTGTTTGTTTTGCTAATATAATTCCTTCGGGGGGTTTTCTTTTCTCTCTCCCATATTATATGCAGTATATTGTTCCATTTCATTTGTTTTATCTTGCTTTGTATAGCTTTTGTTTATAAATAATAATCACTTACGAATTTTACGGTCACAATATGTTTGCGATAAAAAAATTGTTTAAATAATTTAAATAATAAATCATTAGAAAAATAAAACAAAAAATAGCGTTATTATCCTTTAATAATAGTGTAAAGGTGTTTATTCCGACCAGATTCCTGAAAGAGAGACATTTGCAAATTATTATGTAGAACTTCTAGGATTGAAAATCGTCATATTATGTTTTATGCACACACAATAAATACTATAGCAGAGATTTATTTGCACCAGAAAGCGTGACCTAGTACTAAACACGTCGATGTTCGGGAAAGTTTTTAATTCGCTAAACAAAAAAAAATAATAAAGGCCGGGTTTCAAAATCCAAGTACTTATCCCTCATTTCTCAATATTCTGTTCGAGTGAAGATAATTCTGTGGCGGATAATTCCGATTTTTTTTTCAAACGGCTTATGCGATAGGCTAGGTTGATGGTAAGATTTAACCACCTTAACCTTAAAAGTCGCTGCATTGATGATCCTCTTACGTACTTTTACGTTTACGTATTTTTTATTGTTCGTTAATCAGGCCAACTGTGAAGTATACATCTGTTGTAAGGTTTGTCATTTCATATTGGAAAGATATACGATCCAACAACGAGTCGTTTATTCAAATTTGCTACCTAAATTCGGAATCAATGGCCTCAACTTTAAGAGCGCTACGTCCAATTTATAGTCGTCATAATCGTCCTGCCAGACCAACAACTGAGCGTCTAGTGGGAAAATTTGAATCCACAGGCACAGTACAAAATGTTTCCGTGCCAGTGAGACAAAGAAGTGTCCGTAGTGTCGAGAATATTGCTGCCACTAGCGCATCAATTGAGGCAGACCCAAATCAGTCTCTCACACGTCGTTTTCAAGCGTTGGGCATCTCTGCGACGTCGTTGTGGCGAATTTTGCGAAAATATCTTGGCCTACATCCTTACAAGATCAAATTGACGCAAGAACTGAAACCGCTTGACCACCAGAAGTGTCGTATGTTCGTGAATTGGGCTGAGCAACAACTTGAAAATGATCCGGATTTCCATCGAAAAATCATCTTCAGCGATGAGGCTCATTTCTGGCTGAATGACTTCGTCAAGAAGCAAAATATGCGTTATTGGTCAGGCAGCAATCCACACGTACTCCATGAGTCACCATTGCATCCCGAAAAAATACAGCTTGGTGCGGTTTATGGTCCCGCGGCATCATTGGGCCGTACTTCTTCCGTGGTGATCAAGATCGGCACGTTACTGTGAATGGGAATCGCTACCGCTCAATGATAACCGAATATTTTTGGCCGAATAGAATGATATGGACTTGGACAATGTGTGGTTTCAAATGGACGGCGCCACATGCCACACAGCGAATTTAACAATCGATTTATTGAAAACCAAGTTTGGTGAGTGTGTTATCTCACGAAGTGGCCCAGTCAATTGGCCGCCTCGATCGTGTTAATTGATGCCGTTAGACTATTTCCTGTGGGGCTACGTAAAGTCTATGGTCTATGCCAACAAGCCATCGACGATTGATGAACTTCGTACGAATATCGATCGTGAAATTGCAGCAGTATCGGCCGATTTATGCTTGAAAACCGTCGAGAATAGGGTTCAGCGTCTGGGCAAGCAAGGTGTCCATGCAAAAGGAATCGAGTTCCATTCATAATGGCATCAAATGTACTTTCACATGATTTTTTTTTTTTTAAAAACTTGTAGCGCTCTTATTGAAAAACCCTGTAGGAGTGTGTCACCTGGTACAAGATTTGTTTCGTTAGAACAGTCAGGTTCGTTTCCTCACCACCGCTGGTATAGCGAGGGAGCTATCAGTTCTGTAGATTATCGCCGATTATGACATCCACGAAAATTTCAAACGGAAGTTCCGCTACTTAAGCGTATACCGAAGGTGCTGGTATTGATGGTAGCAGGCCAGAGATAATCCGCAGTGCAGTGCAGTGTTGTAATTGGGTGGTAGAGTTTTTAGGAGTTTATCTCTGGACGCGCACGCTCATTCGAGCCCTTAGGTGAAGATGGCTTTGGCCATTCTTAAACGGATCGATCGGTTATTACTCCGGTGAGATTTGGAGATGGTTCTTGAAAGATTTAAGATAGGAGTGGGACAGTTCTTTTTCACTTCATCGAAATTATACTGGAAGTTTGGGTACCAGTGATATAATTGAAAGAAACTATATCTGCATGCGAACCCAAATAAATTAATGACTTATTATAACTTATTGAATAACTTGGTATTCCCCAAATAATTTTTGGTGCACAACCTTAACACCTGGTTCACCATAGCGTCAGTTCAATACATTGATGCAATGTCAAAGGCACCAACGAAGCCTTTATGATGACAGAAAACAAACAATGTTAACTACTTGGAAAAAGACTGGATATTTGCCTCAGCAGAAATTCATAACTAATACTCTAGCGTAAATAATTCCCTCCCGCTATCTCCCCTCCTTGTTAATATTTATCATTACAAATGGGGTTTCAGCGTAGCGAAGATGCACTATTTTTACGTACGGGTTATGAAGCACGCACGTGCGCACACAAATATCCACATATGGCTTGAAGCAACTAAATATACATACACTTATCTCTGTTTTGCGCTCTTCTCAACAGAACCTTTTTTGTTAATATTGCCAGTCTAGATTAGCTTAGCTGTCATCCTTTGTGAAAAGAGTTTCCCTACCGTCATGCGAAACCAAATCACTGACAAAATTCCAGAATATTTATTTTCTTGGTGAGCTAACGATAGCCTAGCTTGATGATTCCCCACGCAATTGTGTAGCTCAAAACATTAATGCAATGTCGTCAGTTTCATGCAATGATTGCAATGCCAGCTCCAATGTTCACAGCTCAGTCCGAAACGAAAACAAAGCAAGGAAGAACAAGCGATGTTCATTGTTTCGTATCTAGAACAATACTGAAAGTTTGACTTTCCTTCCTTTCCTTGTTGAATTTAAGAGACCTACTTCAGTTCATTCGCCTCTAGCCTTCAAAAAGACTTTTTGGAAAACTCTACTCTTTCCTCATATTACTCCTCCATTCCCATTGCAACGGTGTTGTTCAGTCGCTGTCCTCACGAAGAATGAAGTTTGCCTCAACAAGATCCACTGTTTATACTCTAGGCAAATATTCCCCTTCATTCTTCTTCTTTTCCTTTGTTCACGGAGGCTTTACATCTTACGATTTCCCCTTCGTTGCTCGTCATAAGTTGCTCGTTATCCGCGTTGACGCCATTACGCTTCGTATTACGAAATGGGGGAGTAGGCATGACAATATGGGTTTGCAGAAGAGATGAATACACTTTTAAAATTAAAATTATGAATGAAAATTATTTTTCCCAAATCAAATTATTGCTCTATGTAAATAAAAATCACTTTTTCTTGCAAGTAGTGAAAAAATATCGTACAAAAATTGTTTTTAAAGATAATTTCATATTATAGTGGTAACTTTTGGTTAGAATATCTGAAAATTCATACAAGAAAGTTTTTACTAGGGTCAGAACAACGTACTTCTTGTAGGTTAATAACGCAAAAAAAAATTCATCCAAATTTTAGCAATTTAAAACTGCATTAGGGCCGACTAATCTGATAGCGAATAGTTGGCCTCATACAAACTAATGTCGTATCCAGATGTCGACACCATTCCGCCGTCAACGCGAATTGACAGCTCTGTTCGGGAAAGCACACAAATGGACAGAACAAATGTATGAGGGAATGGGAATGCTTCAATTTTCATCAATTTAAGCCATATACAAACTATGCGATTATAATGTATAGCATATCAAACACATCTTAGGGAAATTCCGATTCGTTTGGTATGTAAATCACCAGAATCCGTTCACGACAAAAATAATTATTAAAGTTGACTTTATTTGATAAAAACGTGACCTGTTTTTTGATTAGGCACCCTAATGAAAGACGCAGTTCTACGTCAAAAGAATTTTGAACCTTAAATATTATTTTTACGCAAGGCAGCACATTAGTAGTAGTGATCGTTTCACACATGGCTGACTGCGTTTGTGCTGTCGCACTTGAAGATGCAGAAAAGTGTTTGAATGACGACGGGTTCAGATGAAAGGTTTGAACCAGGTAGTCATTACTGCTTATTTCGTAGTGTTGTGTTGTATTTCCTCATCCATGCTTCAATTGAATCGTTTGTTTGAGAAATCCCATAAATCGCTTGAGAGAAAAAGACTAAAAACTGTTTTTCTCAAAATATTGATGGTGGATCACACCATTGAGGAACTACGGATCCTTCGGCTGAAGGAGGCCTCGGGTTGATAGCTTAGGATTATACACGGAAACTTCTAACACTTGAAAAATTAAACACCGGAATACTTTTCAACACTTGTGGATTTTTTTCGCGATGCTACAAATTGAAAAGTTGGATTTGGAATGATGTTATATTAGCAGGAATCGGTTTGCATGCACATATTTGTTTGTGTAAGTTCGGCTTCTGTTATGCTGTGCATCGTATTACTGTGCTGGTTGTGGATGTGTCATACATTGCATTTTGAATGGGAGGAAAGGAGTTGGATGGGGGGTAAGGATAGGGTTAAAAAAGAGAATCTATTTTCACACTTGCTCAACATTCGCGCTGTTGGTCGCGAACCATTGACCTGGGGTGACATTGCGCATTTCGAAACGAGTGATTTTTGTTCGTTTCGACCATTTTGACATGTCTTGACCAGCTTTGTTTACGAACCCAAAAATTTCACATTTCTCTGCGAGACAAATTTTGCTCTAAATCTAGTACATCGAAAATATGAACTTCAAAAATATACATAATACTAAAACCATTTCGATTTGAGTTCGAATTCTCTCGAAACGAGTTACTCGTTTCGAAATGCGCAATGCCACCCCTGGTCCTCATATTTGTTATTACATATCAGATTCGGTTATCACACCCAAAGCATATCATGTGGAATCACTTTTTCATGTATATGACAATTTAAGCTAAAATAATAACGTTGTAAAGTTGGTGGACTTAGGGAGTTTCTCAAACAAACGAGAAATCAGTAGTGTATTTATCAGTTTGAAGTGATTCAATTCAATTTTATGCACCTTCAATGTTCATAATGATCATATCAAATAAGAATAAGATTGTTTATAAGGTATACTCTGCATTGAAGGAGAGAGGTAGAGAGGGAGGGGGCGCTTCCACAGTTCTGAATTGAGGCTAACTATGCCTTTCGAGTATCCAATCATGCATTGTATGGCAAGCACAACGACATGGCGGGATTCAAACCCCCAACCTTCGGCTCGGAAAACCGACGCGCTTATTATCTACGCTATTTATTTAGATTTTGCCGAAATGGCGACATTTTTTGTAAAAGAATTGCGTTTTTGCCTCAAAAATCGAGACAAAAACATTCACCAAAATTTTATTTTCCAAAACTTAAAAAAAAATCCCACGTACGATGACAGGAAATTAAGTGGAGAATCTGGGAAAACTATTTCATCAAAATCAGATGGACCGTTCCGGAGGTAGAACCCCCACCAGTTTGCAAAACTTAGTTTCGAGAAAAACGCGTTTTAAATTTTGGATCCGCGCTCCTAGGCAAAGATTTAGTTCCACTAATTGTCTTGTAGCTACGGTACGGAGCATCAGATAAATCTGGGATAAAAACTACAGTAAAGGAGACATACCAGAGAATATTTTAGGCCAGAAATATATTTTTTTAATTTTTTCAAGTTTCCATGAAATGAAATAAATTTTATTTCCAATCAAACTTTCAAAGGGTCCAAAAATTGTCCAAAAACAATTCATATGATGAACCTTGTTACTCGAATTGTATTATTGGCCATGTTCATCCCGGGTTTCGGTGTTATAAAATCTACATTCGGAATACAGGCTTTCAACTTCCTGATATCATCGATTTTCTTTATATAGATCGAAATTTTTTCATCTGATTATGTAGTATCTCCGAAGCCAAAAAACTGATTGGTTTCGATCTCTGAAGCCAAAAAGTACTGCTGTTGGCACTACGTATTTTTTCCTCCGCCATGTTATTAATGTCTCTCGAGTGAGAAAACGGATTTTACTGCGAAAACTAGGAGTGGATTTTTTGGCCATTGGGGGTTTTCCGGCAACTGCTTTCCGACGAATTAGTTGTTTTCTCGTGCTTTCTCGGTGCAGTAGTGGGATACTTTTACGGGAAACGACCAAATGTGTTGTCGAACAAAGTCAATTACAGTTCTCAGCTTGGGGTTCCCGGGAGATGATTTACCTCTTTAATCGTTAGAGTATTGTCGGAACACTAAGTATTTCCTCTGAATGGGTTACCTAATCCATCCGAGATATTTCTCTTCCAATGACGTTAGATATAGATAGATCTTCAGGTCAATCACGGAGAGCAACTACGAATTGTACAGTCTACCCAAGCTCAAGCTCCAATGACGTTAGATATAGATCAAGTTTTGCAATTATCAGTCCTGTTCGCTTGTATTTTCAACAAAACAAACCTATCTGCAGAGACAATCCGCTCTGCTTTGTATTCTACTCTCCGCTGAACACCATGCTTACATTTCATGGTCATGCCCGGGTCCCAATGCGAATCAGAAGACATTCCGTTTAAATTTAGTAGCGTATGCTTTTTACGGCTCGGATGTAAACAATGAATGAAATAGTATATCTATCGCAGCGTTGCCCGTGGTGATAACTAGAAACATGGACTTATGGGGTTTCTCAAACAAACGAAAAGTTTCAACCCCGGTTCAAGGGGATTCGTAGAACTAACTTTTTCTGAAACTTTGATAGTCGATGTAGGTACCTGAAGGACTCAAAACCTGCTAAAAAGTTAATTTTGGTAGAAGTGGGGTTTATGAAGTTTCTCAAAATTATACAAATTGAAAAAGAAAGACTTCCTTTTTTATCTTTCCCATGACATGACGAAGTCGTTTGTGTTGAAAGTTATAGATGTTGTGCTAGGAGACGATGAAAATATCGTTACTCGTCGTTACTGTTCGTCGTTTTGATTGCTTTGATGATGACTCATATCTGCGATAATCTTGACTTTCCCAACGACCTTCAACCGCAGTTGACTATCAAGGGTTCTATTCCAAAGCTTGGTTAGCACATCGCGGGAAATCGTAAGTGGTTTCATGTGCTTTTCAGAATTCCAGAAGTTTTGATAGCTTTCGAGGCTGATGGATTTTGGAGGTGTATAATTGTTTCCCTTTTCTCCTCCTGCATGATATATATCTCGGAAACTCGTTCATTTTTAATTGAGAAAAGTGGTCCGAACAGTACTGTTTACAAGAAAAGAATGTTGTTAAAAAATTGTATGTCTAACCACTGGAAGCACCACTATCGCCATAATTAAGTGCTCCATTTCTGGATGATCTAAGCTAAGTTTTTGGGTCAGAAACACTTCAAATCAATCGCCCTATTCTATACCAAAATTTCATGATTGATCTAATGGGGTTTCATGGACTACTCACCAACTAAACGTGGAGCTCTGACAGAAATATGGAAGCCTATTGTACCATCTGGCCCTTTCGGAGCACGAAGCACCATCAAACGGGGCCCGCTGTCGTCAACCGAGTTGATCTTGATGCGCGATAGGAGTCTCTCCGCTCGCATTCCATTCGTGTCGGAAACCTTAATCATGTTGCAAGCGGACGTTTTACCGTTACGCTGTTGGTGACGAAAACAGTTTACATTAGATGGTATGGTTCAAAATGAAATGGATGAATTATTGAGTTTAAGAAAACAAAATGGTTCGATAACTCTACACTTGCCTGGTTAGTGACGATGGAAAACTCTACCGTATCACCGGGATACAGGGAGCCACCTCCTTGAACTTCGGACATATGGAAGAACAGTTTCTTGCCCTCCTCAACCTCAAAGTCCAAAAATCCATACAGTCCTTTAACGGAATCAACTTTGGCTTGTTTTTTAGTACGAATCGATGTGACCTTAGAAAAAATATCATATAAAATACCACGAATTTAAATAAAAAAAAACAATTTACCTCTACAGCACGGTTCTGTTCGTCAATCTTAAAAGTCACACCATCGTCCTTCTGCAACAAATCTCTCTTGTTCTTCAGGCTTGTGATTCCAAATTCGTGCGTCGACTGCGCGTCCCCATTTTCGTTGCGTACCTGTACCAGCCCACAATACTCCAACTGATCTGGGTTGATGCAACGCAGCGGACGCAGTACAACGCCACTGTAAACCGATGGCAGCACTTTCGGCTGCGGAATGCTGCCCTTCGGTATAATCTTGACATTTTCAGCCGGAATGCAATTGCCAGCGTTGACCGAACTGCGAGAGGACAGCGAGTACTCAACCTCCTGGCCAAGCTCAAGGGTACTAGTGTTCCCGATAAAGTTGCTAAAGTGGAAAAATACTTCCTGATCATGGTCGATGGTCTCGATGAAGCCAAAGTTTTCCTGCAGATTATAAGTTATATTAGTGTCAA